>NC_080162.1:52942374-53044874 GCF_950295315.1 Erinaceus europaeus | reverse complement strand
AGAGTTCCAGGGTTCCAGAGTTCCAGAGTAGGAGAGGGTTCCAGAGTTCCAGAGTAAGAGAGAGTGCTTGTGCCGCCGCAAAGAGACAGGAGAGTTCTGTTTGGTGATTAGTTTGTCTTAGTTTATGAATCGTTGTTCCTGAATAAAGAAATATAGCTTCCCTGCCCAGCCGTTTTCTCTGTGTCTCTGTTACCCGCCCGTGAAGCTAGCCCGCCCGGCTAGAGCCTACAAATTTTAACAACACTGGATCAAGGAAGAGAGTAGCTTCCTAATATGGGAAAGGTGTATAAATACTGTTGACTGCAAACCCCATTAATTTGATCTGATCTGGCTCTCATATTCAGCTTAGGAACCTATGTGACCTCTGAATTCCTGTAGATCTGAGCTCACATTCTGTGGTCATGAGTAGGAACATTCCAAGCTGCCCTAATATCAGGACCCATCTTCCTCAGGTGTATCATGGAGTATATTGTCCAGCCTCCTTCCAGAGGATGGAACATTCTCTACCATTGTTGATCCAAGTTGAGGGCAAGGTCCTATGGGGACCCACAAAAGGGTCTATTATGTTGTTCCTGCTAGGAATGACCAGTAACAATGGAGTGAGGGATCTATTCGAGGTCTAGGCCCATCATGTCTGTTTGGGAATCTCAGGACTCCCCAAATAGGGCCCCAGCTGATGGGGTGGCCTGATAGTGACTAAAGAGTCATCCTTAAAGTATGTCAATGTCTTGCCCTTATTCAGCTTTTGCAGTCCTTGCTTTGATGAGGTTAGCTTTGGAGGCAAGTGAGAGAACTATAATAGGAAGTAGGTGAGGAGGTTATCTAAGTCTAAGCAGACACTATTTCATTATCAACTTTATACTGACTCACTACAGACTATTGTGTATTTTTGCTTTCATGTATATATTTTGCCCTAATTTGTGGAGACAAGTGAACATATGCTCTATTTTACGGGACCTGGTCTATATCTAGGTTTTGGGATTTTGTTAGGAAGTGAATTTCCTGGAATGGAATTTGAGAATACTATGAAAGGAAAGGTCTTACCAAGTAATGAGGGTGAAGGGCTGATATTCCTTGCCTGACATCACTGGACATAGTCTGAATTGAAGCATGCTGAGGTGGTACTCGTTGCATTGATTAGGTTGGGATCGGCATATGCAATATCATTTGGTATGAGTTGAGAGAAGCATGAAGGAAAGTGAGTCCCACCCTAGAGTTTCCAGGACTGGGGGAAATATGGGCTCCAAAGAGGAAGTGGGTTGTTCCTGCTGTCTTAGGGTTTAAGAAGACAATAGATAGTTATTGCTATAATCACATTATTTGGCAATTGGGTTAACTTTGAAATATCCCTTGATTAGGATTTGTTGTATCATACACATCACCATAATTTATGTCTTTTGACAATATTTGCATATAGCTGTGCACAGGTTGGTTCTGTTTCCCTGGTCTACGCTTTTAAGAAAGTCAACATATCAAAGGCTCAACCTATGTGTTAAAAAGACTCAGTTTGTAATTTTAAAAGTTTTAGACATTCAATCAATTTTCCCTCTCATATTAATTAAACATTGATTTATATGACTATAAATTATTAGGAGTGTACATAAACACCATTCCCACCACCAAAAGTCTTTGTCACATAAAATATCCCTTCCCCTGACACAAACAGACACCCCCACCCCCCCACCCCATGAAGCTTAACATCCTCACCCTCAACCAAGGATTTTACTTTTGTGCCCTACTCTAGATTTAGTCAGATATTGTTTTAGTTTCCCTTTCTGTTCTTTCTCAACTTCTGTTGATGAGTGGGATCATCCCATAGTCATCTTTATCTTTCTGACTTAGTTCACTTAACATAATTCCTTCTAGCTCCATCCAAGATGGTTTAGAGAAGGTGGGTTCATTGTTCTTAATAGCTGCATAGTATTCCATTGTGTATATATACCACAGCTTTCTAAGCCACTCATCTCTTGTTGGGCACCTGGTTGCTTCCAGGTTTTAGCTATTATGAATTGTGTTGCTATGAACATAGGTGTACATATATCTTTTTGGTTGGGTTTTAGGTATATCCCCAGGAGAGGAATTACTGGGTCATGTGGAAGGCCTTGTGAGAGTTCTCCAGACTGCTCTCCAGAGAGGCTGGACCAATTTACATTCCCACCAGCAGTGCAGAAGGGTTCTTCTGTCCCCAAAGCCTCTCCAACATTTGTTGCTGCTGTTCTTTTTGATGAATACCATTCTCACAGGAGTGAGGTAGTATCTCAATGTTGTCTTTATTTTCATTTCTCTGATGATCAGCGACCTGGAGCATTTTTTCATATGTTTGTTAGCCTTTTGGATCTCTTCCGTAGCAACTGTTCTGTTCATATTTTCTGCCCATTTTTGGATGGCATTATTTGCTTTTTTGTCACTAAGTTTGCTGAGCTCTTTCTATATTTTGGTGATTAGTCTCTTGTCTAATGTATGGCATGTGAAGATCTTTCCCATTCTGTGAGGGGTCTCTTGTTTGCATGATAGTTTCTTTGGCTGTGAAAAAGCTTTTCAATTTGATGTAGTCCCATTGGGTTGTTTCTACTTTAGTCTTCCTTGAAGTTAGGTTTGTTTCATCAAAGATGTCTTTGAGGTTTAGGTGGGAAAGTGTTCCACCAATGTTTTTCTCTAAGTATTTGATCATTTCTGGTCTGACATCCATGTCCTTCATCCATTTAGAGTTGATTTTTGTTTCTGGTGAGATAACGTGTTTCAGTTTCATTCTTCTGCTTCAATCCAATTTTCCCAGCACCTTTTACTGAAGAAAGCCTCCTTCCTCCGTTTAATACTTTGGCCCCCCTTATCAAAGATTAGATGTCAATAGGTGTGGGTGTTTAGTTCTGGGATTTCAGTTCTGTTCCACTGGTCTGTGTGCCTATTTTTATTGCAGTACCAGGCTGTTTTGATGATGGTGGCCTTATAATATAGTTTCAGGTCTGGGAGTGTGATGCCTCCACTTCTGTTTCTTTTCCTCAAGATTGTTTTGCCAATTCTAGGTGTTTTCTGGTTCCAGATAAACAACTGTAATTTTTTTCCTATCCTCTTAAAGAAGCTTGGTGGAACTTTGATGGGTATCGCATTAAATTTGTATATGGCCCTGGGGAGAATATTCATTTTGATGATATTTATTCTTCCAATCCATGAGCATGGGATGTCTTTCCATTTCTTGGTATCATTTTCTATTTCCTTGATTAATGACTCATAGTCTTCAGTATACAAGTCTTTCACTTCTTTGGTCAGCTTTATTCCTAGGTATTTTATTGATTTTGTTGCAGTAGTGAATGGGAGTGATGTCGGACTGTGATGTGGAGGAGAGAGAGGAGATCCGGAGTAAAGAGGGAACACAAATCTTTATTCACACAGGCACCTTAGAGTTGGGTTAGAGCGCAGCAGTTGGGGCCACGTGGAGCTAGCAAAATGGCCGCCTCCCGCTATGCGCAGCACCCTTCCCTGCGTCTAGTCACTGAGGTGAAAAGTGGACAAGAGAGAGAGAGAGACAGAAGCAGGAGGGCTTTATAGGGCAAAAACCGGAAGTGATGAGTCAGGGCAGGATTGGCTGGGAAAGGCACTCCGCAAATATCATTTCAACTCTCGTGGGAATGGACTATACCCTCAGGGGACAACATGGCGGATGTGACCTCATCTGCACAATTTCCCAGCAGAGTGATTTCTGGATGTTTTCTTCTTCAGATTTAGTATTTACATAAAGAAATGCCACTGATTTTTGTACATTGATTTTGTAGCCTGACACCTTGCTATATTGCCTAATAACTTCCAGTAGTTTTCTGCTGGATTCTTTAGGTTTTTCTATGTATACTATCATATCATCTGGAAATAGTGAGAGCTTGACTTCTTCCCTTCCAATCTGTATTCCTTTGATTTCTTTCTCTTACCTGATTGCTATGGTAAGAACTTCCAATACTATGCTGAATTATAATGGTGGTAATGGACAGCCCTAGTCCCTGATCTGAGGGGGAATGCTTTCAGCTTCTGTCCATTGAGTATGATGTTGGCTGTAGTTTTGCTATATTTGGACTCCACAATCTTGAGGAATTTCCCATCTATTCCCATTTTTTGTAGTGTTTTGAGCATGAATAGGTGTTGGATTTTGTCAAAGGCTTTCTCTGCATCTATTGAGATAATCATGTGGTTTTTGGCTTTGCTTTTATTGATGTGGTGAATGACATTGATTGACTTACATATGTTGAACCAGCCTTGCATTCCTGGGATAAATCCCACTTGGTCATGATGAACAATCTTTTTGAGATACTGCTGTATCCAGTTGGCCAGGATCTTGTTTAATATTTTGTTATCTATGTTCATCAGAGATATTGGTCTGTAGTTTTCCTTTTTTGTTGTCCCTATATGCTTTTGGTATCAGGGTGATATTGGCTTCATAGAAGGTTGAAGGGAGTGTTCCTGTTTCTTTGACCTTGTGGAAGAGCTTTAGAAGTATAGGTATTAACTGTTTCCTGAAGGTTTTGTAGAATTCGTTAGTGTTGTTTTGTGCGGGCTAGGTTGTTTTCGCCGGGCTGGCTTCACGGGCGGGTAACAGACGACCAGGGACTCATGGTTGAGCTGTAGGCAGTATCTCTTTATTCATGCAGGACGCAGCACAATCTAAGATGAGCTAAGCTAAACTCAAGTTACCCCAAAACTCACAATGCTGTCTTTATATATACTTGCCAAGTAGGGTGGAAACAGGATGTGACATAGAGAGGGTGGAGAGAAAAGTGACTGGTGAAAATCAGAGTGTGACAAGGAGGGGGAAGAGCAGGTGAGAATCCTATCACTGAACCACCAATGCCCTGGAGTGCTTTATGTAAATGTAAAAGTGATGTATGTAAATAGACCAAAGCTTTGAATGGGATTAAATCGATCCCTATATAGGCATATGGTTAAGCAGAAGCCAGGGGGAGCTGGCATACTATCCAACAGTTAGTGAAGCCATCTGGTCTAGGACTTTTGTTGTTGGGGAGATTATTAATAACTGTTTCCATTTCTTTGTCTGTGACTGGTGCATTTAGGTTTTTTAGTTCTTCTTGGTTCAGTTTTGGAAGGGCATGTGTTTCTAGGAATTGTTCCATTTCTTCCAAATTCTCTAGATTGGTGGTGTATAGTTCTTTGTAGAAGTCTCACATGATTTTCTGGATTTCTGTGGTGTCAGTTGTGATATCTCCTCTATTGTTTACAATTCTATTTATTTGAGTCTTCTTCCTTTTTTTTTTTTTTTAGCGAGTCTGGCTAGGAGTTTTTCAATCTTGTTTAATTTTTCAAAGAACCAACATTTGGCTTCACTGATCTTTTGTATGGTTCTCTTATTTTCGATGTTGTTTATTTTTGCTCTAATTTTAGTGATTTCTGTCCTTCTGGTTGCTTTAGGGTTACTTTGTTCCTCTTCCTCTAAGTCCTTAAGATGTGTAGCAAGGTCATTTATTTGAGCTTTTTCTTGTTCTTTAATATGTGCTTGTATGGCTCTGAGTTTCCCTCTCAGTACTGCTTCAGCTGTGTCCCAAATATTTTGATAGCTTGTGTCTTCATTTTCATTTGTTTCCAGGAACATTTACATTTCTTGCTTGAGTGTCTCTCTGACCCAGTGGATCTTAAGCAACAAGCTGTTAAATTTCCAAATTCTGTGACTTAGTAATTTTCTGTTTGTTGTTGAATGTTAACTTTACTCCACTGTGGTCTGAGAAGATACCTGGGATGATTTCAATGCTCTTGAATTTGTTGATACTGTCTTTGTGGCCTAACATGAAGTCTATCCATGAGTATGTGCTGTGTGTATTTGAAAAGAAGGTGTATTCCAGTTTTTTTGGGTGTAGAACTCTGAAAATGGCCAGAAGATCTAGTCTGTCCATCTCTTCATTTAATTCTCTTGTTTCTTTGTTGATTCTCTGCTTTGTTGATCTGTCTAAGTGTGAGAGTGGGGTGTTAAAATTTCCCACTATTATTGTATTACTATTGATGTATTTTTGTAGTTCTCTCAGTAGGTGTTTGATGTATTTAGACGGTCCCTCACTGAATACATAGATGTTAATAATTGTTAAATCTTCTTGGTTGATTGATTCTCTAATCATTATGTAATGGCTTTGCCTATCTTTTATTACTTTATTTAATTTAAAGTCTATTGTGTCAGAGATGAGAATGGTTGTTCCTGCCATTTTTTGTAGTCCATTAGCCTGTATGATAGTTTTCCATCCTTTTGCTTTAAATCTGTATTTATCTTGTTGGGTCAGGTGGGATTCTTGCAAGCAGCATATGGATGGGTTGTGTTTTCTGATCCATTCTCCCACTCTGTGCCTTTTAATGGGTGAATTTAAGCGATTAACATTTATTGTTATTATGGATTGAATGTTAATTATAATTAGTTAATTATAATGTTAATTATAACTAGTGCCATTATTCAATAATTTTTTATTTGTTCTGATATATGGCAAGTATTATGGTGATGTTCTTGTTTATGAGTGATCTTTTAGAACCTCTTTCAGGGCAGGCTTGGTGATGGTTGCCTCCTTTAACTGTTGTCTGTCTGAGAAGTTTTTGATCCCTCCATCTAGTTTGAATGAAAGTCTAGCAGTATATATTATCCTTAGTTGAAACCCTTTTTCATTCAGGACTCAATAGATTCAATAGACTTCCTAGCTCCTTCCAAAATGGAGACCCCAAATCTCATCTGCTAAATTCTTACCTTTAGATTCCTGGTTATTTAACAAATTTTTCTGCTTTATATCTTAATACTTTCCAGCCACCAAATTGCAGATGCTACCATGACACCAAACCGACTTCCCTGGGCAGATGACCTGACCAATGTAGCCTGGAACCCCACATCTCCAGGGCCCTGCCCCACTAAGGAAAGATAGAAACAGGCTGGGACTATGGATCGACTTACCAATGCCCATGTCCAGCAGAAAAGCAACTATAGAAGCCAGACCTTCCACCTTCTGCATCCCATGGTGATTCTGGGTCCATGCTTTCAGAGGGTACGAAGAATATGAGAGCTTCCAGTGGAGGGGATGGGATGCAGAATTCTCATTGTGTGAATTGCATGGAATTGCACCCCTCATCTCCTACAGTCTTGTGGATCATTATTAAATCAATAATAGTGATTTTAAAAAAAAGAAGTTTCTCCTGCACAGAAGGAAAATGTCCATGTACAGTCAGCCACTTAAGGGGCCCTTCCCTTCTCTCTCTCCCCTCACCTGGCATCCTTTTCTAAGTCCTGTTCAGATTTCTCTCTTAGCTTCATTTGTCTAAATACTTTGGGAAAACTGTCCATTATCTATACTCAAGAATCAAACTTGAAAATATTATGTAACCTTGGACCTCTGCAGGTAGTCATTTGCATGACCTTGAGAGTGAAACTCTCCATATCTTGGAGTCCTGGGTTCATCCTTCCATCAGGGGGCCAATTTCCAACTTGCTTGTCCTACACTGGACTTTCACTCAGGAATTATCTTACATTGTGAATCATACTAGGCCATGTGAAGGGACCTGATGAATTTGACTGAGAAAAATGATATGAACATAGGTTCCTAAAGCATCAGTTTTTCTTAACCTTTTGTTTCAAAGTAGAAGGGTCTGGATAAATTCTATCTCCAAGATATACAAGACGAGCTGAAAAAAATTTTTTTCTTTCATATATTCTGGAAGCATAAAGATGTCTTTTACCTCCTTCTAACTTATGCATTCATTCCATGCCAAATTATATGTACTTTTTACTTATTTATTTATTACTGGATATTGAGAGGGGAGGTAGAATGAGAGAGGGAAAGCTAAAGACACCTGCAGCCCTGCTTCACTACTCATGAAGCTTCTCCCCCTGAAGTTGGGGAACAGGGACTTAAACCTGTGTCCTTGTTCACTGTAATTGTTGGGAAATTGTGAGGATGTGGTTGAGCTTGGCAGTGCTCACAAAGCACCCTGCATTCCTGATACTATGGTCTATCTACATCATCATTGTTTTGCCTGAAAAATCCCTACCTATTCCATTCCTTTGATCTATCTTCTTTCTACCCTCAAGACCCTCCCTGCCTGCAGAGTTGTATTAATCCTACCAGTTAAAACCCTCACAACAGTTGCAAAGGAAGTTTTTACCTTCCCAGCCCCCTTTTGCGTTTCTCCACCACTTTCCTAGCCATTTCTGTTTCCAACTTGCCACTTCTGGGTCTTACCTTTAAAAGCCTTAGCTCTCTGATCAATAAAGAGAATTACATTGCCTCTCCACCATGTGTTTGGTTCCTGAGTCATCTCCCTCAAGTCACTGAGTGAGTAGCAGCCCAGGCTGGCTTCGGTCGAGTTCTCTCCAACCCAGAGAGTACACTCCCGGGAAGAGGCACCCCGACGCTAGCCCGGCAGTAATGTGTACACTTAACCAGGTGTGCCACTGCCTGGTCCCACTCCATTATATTTATCATTTGAAACTGACTCTCTCCAGAGGTGGCTAGGCAATCAGGGTAAATGAGACTCCAGTATAAATTGCCATTAATCTAAAACAAGATCTTGAGTATGGAATTCAAGCTTCAATTTTTTTTTTCTGGAAAAGTAGTTAATGTCTTAAGTTTAACAAGGAGATGAGATGTTCTGGGTTTAAATCTCGGTTTTATCACTTGAAAGCTGTGTGACCATTTGTATGTTACCTAGTATCTCTGAGTCTCAGCATGGCAAAGGAATGAAGGATATGAAGTAAAAAAGCCAAGCTGCTGAATTCAAATACCTGCTCTGCCACTTATTAGTTACACATCTTCAGGCAAGTAACTTAATATCTCTGTACCTCAAGTCTCTTGATCTGTACAAAGGGAACATAGTGATCTCTACCTCATAAGGATATTGTATGGATTAAATGAGGTCATTAATGTGTTTTGTCAACATCACACATACTATGTGATTTATGAATTTTAACTAATAGAGATCTTAAAGTATTATTTCCATCAAGTAGTGAAGATAAATTGATGCTAGTCTACTATCTACTATCAGGTAAGTGCTTTGAGGTCTTATTCAGTGCTTTTCAAATATTTTGCAGTCACTACAAGGAACACTACCAAAAAGAAAGATCACATTATTCAGGTTATCACCTCTAAATAGCAATAGAGTCATTGCTTCCTCAGTTAGGTAATCAGTGCCGGAAAAACAGCTGAATCATAGCCCCAAGTCCTGCTAATGGAAACTCACATGGTCATTATGCTCACTTTCTATTTTTGAAATATACATTTATGGGTGGATTTTTGGTGAGATAGCAAGGAAAATAGTGCTATTCAGAAATCTTGTGTGCAATCACATCAATTTAGGGAATTTTTTGTTTTGTTTTGCTCAGAGTTAGCTGATTAGAGATGAGGAAGGAATAATAGCCACTTATCTAATCTCTGGTAAGACTAAAGAGTTGAAAAGAAATGAAATAAGTCAAATCAAACTGCTATCATTCTAATCAAGGGAGGAAGAATATGCCAAATCTTGCGTCACCTTCCTGGCCAACTATTTTTATTGACTTGAAAATAACAAAGCTCAAAAATCCTGAAATGACCTGGATGATTTTTCTCACAGAGCACTTGGGTTTCAGTGCCCAGTGGATAAAGCAAGTCTTGGAATTCCCCAAGAGGTGAGAACTATTTACATAAGTCAATTTTATGAAAATGGATGTTTAAAAAAGTAACTGGTAACAAGTTTAGCATGTTTAAAAGCCAAGTTAGAGCACCAACTTGCGTGTCTCAGGATATAGAGACTGCTCCAATACCACCTTCATTCCCCTTTATTTCTTTATAAATAAATATTTTTATTTTATTTTTATTTTATTTCCTTATAAATAAATATTTTTAAAAGTAAAATTATTGTTGGTCTCATTCTAAAAAGAGCTAAATAAAAACCAACGCTGATTAATAATTCATTGTTTCCAGAACTGGTGATGGAACACACTTGCCTGACTATGTTGCAAGGCATCTAGAGTCATCAGGGTGACATTTTGGTAGAATGCTTTCGTGTACTTCTCTCTAGAGTATATGAATTTGAGGTTCTTATCTCCATCTCATCTAGACTCAGAGAAGTCGTATGGATGAATTGCAAGGTCATCCAGATTGTGAGGAGCCGGCCAAAAGGGCAAATCAGAGGAACTTGAAAAAGCAAAGCACAGGGAGTAAACAAAAGACTTGATTACTTCCCTAGGTGTTAGAGATCAAAATAAACTAATTCAGAGAGATTAGAAAACGTCCTTGAAGGAGAATAAAAAAATCTTATCTGGGAACCTTATACCTAAGACCCCAGACTCTGTACTAAGAATCAGAAGTCATATTTCTTTTTTCCTTTCTTTTAAAAGGTTTTTAAATTTTATTTTGTGAGCTGTTAAAGGAGTGAGCCCAGAGTACTGTACAAGGACATCACTATGTAGCCTCCCAGGTCTTTTTTTTTCCCACTCTCTTTCTTCCTTTCTCTTTCTTTCTTTCTTTCTTTTCCTGAGAGTTGGGGTCTTGTGCATGTGTGATATCACTGCTCTTATTTCAGAGATTGAGTGAGCACTAGAGCTTTCTCTGGTACCATGGCATTCATATATCCTGCCAAGACTTGAACCTGGGTCAAGTGCATGGCAAGAAACAAGCTCTACTGGTATGCTATATCTATGGCCCTTCATTATTTCTTTGAAAGAAGGAGAAAGACTAAGAGAAAGGACAGAGTGGGAGAGATGCCACAGCAACACTATACCATCCATGTAACTTTGACCTCAACCTCTGCTTTTCATAAGTTCCCATCTGGTCTTTGGACTCAAACCCAGGATCTTGTGTATGATAAAAGTGAGTTGTCTTCCATCCCTCAAGGATACTATAAATTCATCAAGACAAAGAAACATGTATTAGGAGGCTTTTCCAGGTCACTAAAGCCTAGATATAAATTTTAGGCTGAGTTCTGGGCCAATGCTTACCTAATTATGTAATTTGTTGACTGGAAAGGTGAATAGAAGCTCAATATTTTGTAGAGGTTATAGGGCTAGTGGGTCAGGTGTTTACCATGATGGTTCCCAATAAACCACAGACTCTAGCATTCAGACCCTCAGGTTTTTCCCTTCCCCTTGAACTTGGGCTGGCTCTGTGTGTCATTTATTCATTTATTTATGATAAATACAAAGGAAAATTGAGAGGGAAGGGGAGACAGAGGAGAGAGACAACATCAGCACTGCTTCACTACTAATGAAGCTTCCACCATGCAATTTTCAGTTCTTCCTGACATTTCTCATAATGTCCTGTATATATCACTTCTGCGATTTAGTATGACCTAGTTAGATCTCTGTCTCCTACAGTATCCATGAGTTTTCTGAGGTCAGAACTAGGTCTGTTTCCTCCATTAGATGACTTCTCTAGGTGTGGAAGCTGCACCCTTATCATCTTTGTAATTTAACTGTTGCACATAAAACCAGCACAGAGAGGAGTCTACATTACATCTACTAATTGGATCAAAAGGATTACCCAAAAGGACTAAATATAACTAACTGTGATAAATATTAGTGTGGCTTATAAAGAGGCACTTAAATTCAGAGAACAGAAGGAAAAGGAAATATAAAGAAGACACTATACAAGATAAATTTCCTGCAGGCAAATCTTCTGAAGATGTCAAGGAAAGCATTGGATAGTACTCTTTGTGGCATCTGAATTGTTTAATTCTGGGTAAACAAATACAACAATAATAATCAATTATATATTTGCAATTAATTTCTATGATGATTTTGATTATTCCATGTATACCTGATGGATATGTGTTTCCTGGTTAAAACTGAGGAAAAATTAAATGTAATTCTTTCTTAAAGATATATTAAAAGAGATAAACTATGCCTTTTGATCATCTTCCTTAAGCACAACGTTTTAATTATAAATCAGTCTTTTAAGTTCATGCTTTCCATACTCTAAGGTATATATTTATTGGTGTCAACTGAAACATAAATAGTGATATTTCTATTATTGCTCTGAGAAGGTGTATTCATCTATTATTATTATTGTTACTTTAGCTATTCAACATCCAGCATCCCTCCCTCCAATCTGTAGACTTTATTCTAGGTAAATCTTACCATGTATTGTCTTGTTAGAAGGTGTTTTCACTTTTACTTACAAAGTGGGCTATCATCTCAGATTTTCTGTCCCAAGACAATTAGTGTGAGGAACACATGAACTGGACATCTAGCAAAGACGTATCTACTTGGAGATTCTCTCTAGAGACTTTAAGCTTGAGAATGTGAGCAACAACAGGAGGTCCTTTGTGCTCATAAAACCATGGTGGGTTATTGTATTCTATGACCTAGTCTTGTTATCAGAGCTGTCTCTATATGTAACTTTTTATTTATTTTCCAAACTTGGCTCTCCCATTTCCCACTGATTTTATGAGTTCAATGTTCTTTGAGGGAATTATCCTTCAAAATTCATTTACCTGGAAAACTCCAGAAATTTCTAAATAAAACAACTATATATTGAACTTCTTCAGTTTGAATAGTTTTTGGCATTTCTTAATTTGTGTTCATTTGTAGAAAATCTAATACCAGGTTTAAGTTAGGGAGTAAATTTAACCTTATATTCAAACTGAATGGTAGTACTTTGTGTAGGGGATGGGATATATGTGAGAAAATGAACATATTTTTGCAGGTTTCTCATTTATTACTTCACTTCTCTCTAATTTTTATACATTGTCATCACTTTCTATTCATACCTTATTTACTATTTGAATCATTTCCTTGATTCTTGATTTTCCTAACACAACATTTAAGGGTATGTATTTTTCACTTTTGAAAGTTTTTATACGATTTACTTATGGGCTATATTTTCCTAATGTTGATATGTACCCATAGTTCAATACTAAAATGTTAATGCTGCTTGCTGATAAAAAAACATGAAAATATATCTAAGTGATTGAAATGCGCAGCTATAAAAATATTTGCTTAAGTAAATTTAGAAAAATGATTAGGTTTCCTTCCCTTCTGGCATAACTTTGTTATCAAGCATCCATCAAACTTATCAAAATGACTCAAAAGCTTTTTCAAGTCTGTTGTCAAGTGAAGTTCTCATATAAATGATTTATAGTCAAGTTTAAAGTTAAGTATTAAATTTCCTTCCTTGTCAGATACTTGGAAAGAAAATCTAATAGTGTCCTATTAGAAGAAAAACTAAAGTTTATTTTGAGGACAGAAAATATTTGTCTTTAGAGTATCCAGTAATAGACCATCTGGATACTCTAAACATTAGATATCTTGTTCTTAAGCACTGAATTGGTATTCATTCTTATGAAGAGTCATCTCTTTTTTTCTTAAGAATTTTAGGTGGGTATAGATACTCAGGGGTTCAAGATGGATAGCAAAGGGATATTAAGTCAACACTTCATATTGAAAGATGATACATGATAAAAACTTTAATTTATTAGATTGCAACTTTGTTGTTGTTAGAAAATCGTTATCAATACAGACTTTATGCCAGATGGGCCTATCAAGGTTCAGGTTTTCTTTATTTTTTTTAAATTTTTATTTATAAAAAGGAAACACTGACAAAAACCATAAGATAAGAGAGGTACAACTCCACAAAATTCCCACCACCAGAATTCCATATCCCCTCCCCTCCCCTGATAGCTTTCCTATTCTTTAACCCTCTGGGAGTATGGACCCAGGGTCATTATGGGGTACAGAAGGTGGAAGGTCTGGTTCTTTAATTGATTCCCCGCTGAACATGGGTGTTGACAGGTTGATCCATACTCCCAGCCTGCCTCTCTCTTTCCCTATTGGTGGGGCTTGGGGGGGTGGTGTGGCACTCTGGGGAGACAGGGCTCCAGGACACAATGGTGGGGTCTTCTTTCCAGGGAAGTCTGGTTAGCGTCTGGAACCTGGTGGCTGAAAGAGGAGTTAACATATAAAGCCAAACAAATTGTTTACTAGTCATGAAACTAAAGGCTGGAATAGTGCAAATGAAGAGTTGGGGAAGTCTCCGTTTTGTAGATAGCTAGTAGACCTATTTTAGTTATATTCCAAAGGGGCCACAAATGTCCTAGTTTTATTTTCCCTTGAACCTGATATCTGATATGCAAGTGAATCCAAGTTATTATCTGGGGAGATGATGTCATGGCTGGAAAAAGGGCTAGAAAGCTGGATCAGGGAAGAGAGTAGCTTCCTAATATGGAAAATGTATATAAATATTGTTGACTGTAAACCCCATCAATTTGATCTGATCTGGGGTCCATAATCAGCTTAGGAGCCTCTGTGACCTCTGCATCCTGTAGATCTGACGTCACATTCTGTGGTCATGATTAGGAACGTACTAAGATGCCTCAATTTCAGAACCCACATTCCTCAGGTGGTAGTTAGAGTATGTTGTCCAACATCCCTATCTATTGCCTTCTTAAAACCTAAGACAGCAGTAAACTTTCCCTTTCTTTATAAAACCCATACATCTCCCAGTCCTGGAACCTCTAGGGTGCGGCTCACTTTCCTGCATGCTTCTCTCAATTCAAACCAACTGACACTGCATCTACTGATCCCAGTTAATCAACGCTAAAAGTACCACCTTGGCATACTTCACATCAAACTGTATCCAGAGATGTCAGGCCTTCATTACTCAACCCTTCAGCTTTATTACTCAGGTGAGACCTATCCTTTCTCATAGGATTCTCTAATGCCATTTCAGGTGGTTCAACCAAGTCCCAAAACCTAGATATAGGCCAGATCCCATGAGATAGGGCATATGTTCACATGTATCCACAAATTAGGCAAAATATATACATGAAAGCAAAAGTGCACAATAGTCTGCAGTGATTCAATAAATAAAGCAAGAAAGTAGAAAGACCTAAAAAGACACCATAAAGTTCCTAATTAAAGATACCCTCCTCACCTCTTATTACACTTCCCTCAGTCACTCCAAAGCTAAACTTATCAAAGGACTGCAAAAGCTCAATAAGGGCAAGAGACTAAGATACTTTTTTCATCTTTTACTTATTATTATTATTATTTTAATTTATTTATAAAAAGGAAACACTGACAAAACCATAAGATAAGAGGGGTACAACTCCACACAGTTTCCGACACTAGAACTCCATATCCCATCCCCTTCCCTGATAGCTTTCCTATTCTTTAGCCCTCTGGGAGTATGGACCCAGGGTCATTATGGGGTGCAGAAAGTGGAAGGTTTGGCTTCTGTAATTGCTTCCCCGCTGAACATGGGTATTGACAGGTTGATCCATACTCCCAGCCTGCCTCTCTCTTTCCCTAGTGGGGTAGGTTCTGGGTAATTGGAGCTCCAGGGCACATTGGTGGGGTTGTCTGTCCAGATAAGTCTGGTTGTCATCATGGTAGCATCTGGAACCTGGTGGCTGAAAAGAGAGTTAACATATAAAGCCCAACAAGTTGTTGACTAGTCATGAACCTAAAGGCTGGAATAGTGCAGATGAAGAGTTGAGGAGGTCTCCATTTTGTAGATTGCTAGAAGGCATGTTTTAGTTATATTCCAAAGGGCCTGTGGCTATACTAGTTTGTTTTTTTTTTTCCCTGAGCCTGAAATCTGATATGCAGGTGGATCCAAGTTATTGTCTGGGGAGATGATGTCATGGCTAGAAAAAGGACTAGAAAGCTGGATCAGGGAAGAGAGTAGCTTCCTAATATGGGAAAGGTGTATAAATATTGTTAACTGAAAACCCTATCGATTTGATGTGATAGAGACTGGCATACTTTAATGATGACTCTTTAGTCACTATCAGGCCACCCCATCAGCTAGGGCCCTTGTCGGAGAGTCCTGAGATTCCCAAACAGACATGATGGGCCTAGACCTCGAATAGATCCCTCTCTCCATTGTTACCAGTCATCTCTATCAGGAACAACATAATAGACCCCTTTGTGGGCCCCCATAGGATCTTGTCCTCAATTTGGATCAACAATGGTAAAAAATGTTGTCCATTCAAAGGGAGTATGGACAACATACTCTATCTTCTACCTGAAGAAGATGAGTCCTGAAATTGGGGCATCTTGGACTGTTCCTACTCATGACCACAGAATATGAGCTCAGATCTATAGGGATGCAGAGGTCACAGAGGCTCCTAAGCTGAACATGGGCCCCAGATCATATCACATCTATGTGGTTTACAGTCAACAATATTTATACCCCTTTTCCATATTAGGAAGCTACTCTCTTCCCTGACCCAGCTTTCTAGCCCTTTTTCCAGCCATGACATCATCTCCCCAGACAATAACTTGGATCCACCTGCATAACAGATTTCAGGAAAAACAGAACATTCTGAAGTACCAGTAGATGTAGGTGTGGCTTAGAATGGAAGAGAATGCAAGACCATAGAAAAAAAGGGCAAATATATACAACTATAGATAGTTATAGAAATTATAGTCAACCCAGACCTGTGATCTTGGGAGAACTACTGCAGTTTCCAATGGAGGGAATGGGGATGCAGAACTCTGGTGATGAGAATGGTGTGGAATTATAGCCCTGTTCTCTCATAATTTTGTAAATCAATGTTAATCACTAATAATAAGAAAAAACTGTTTAATAAAATTTGGTTGGTTTGAACATAAATAAGTAGTATGCAAAAAATTTAAAATTTTACTCCAGATGATTTTAAGAATTAATGAATGTCTCTGTTTATTCTTTGTATTTCTTTTGGATTTTCATTTAATTTAGTTTATAATGATTACTTTGTTAGTCAATTCCTTAACAACCAAATCAAATTTTGAGTTATCAGGAAAATATGATGCATTTTTAGTAAGTGATGAAAGAGGGGATTATAAAACTCCAAAGCTTTCGCATTCTCCCCTACTTAAGATCTTGAAACATACATCTCATTCAGATTAAGTTCCTTATTTAAAAAAAAAAAAACATTTATTTAAGAGAGAGAAAAAGGTAGAGACAGAGAACAAGAGTACTGCTCTGACATAGCAATGCTGAGGACTGACCTTAGGACCTCGTGCACACAAGTCCAGTGCTCCAACTGCTGTCTAACCTCATTTGTTATTAAGGAGGAGTTTTACCCTCCTTAGAGCTATTACAAATATTTTTAAGTCATCCTTAAATCTTGAAAAATCAGGAAATGTTTTTTTACTTGAAACATTCACCTAATACACTGGAAAAAAAACTTGAAAATCATTGTAGATTCCTCAAGTTTTATTTGTTCAAACTGTGCCATCTTAATTCTTTTCACTGATCATTGTTTCTTATCCCCTTCAAGCTGACTTCTATTATTTGAAGAATTTCCCACTGATGTTTACATAGTCTTATAGTCATTTTGTGTTCTTCTCACCCTATTATCTATTATCAGTCATTTCTCTAAAGAATGATTATTTTAGTGGGGAATGGTAGTTGGAAACTGTACCATCAGTGCTAGTCATTACTACTGAGTATCATTGCTTCTAGTCCTATACAAAAATTAGAAGAAATAGGAAACTTCACAGATTTTCTTTATAGTATATGGATAAGCTGATCATAAAATTTTGGGGCAAGGAAAACATCATAATGATTATGCAAAATGACTTTCATTTCTAAGGCTTCAAAGTCCCAGATTCAATCCCTAGCACCACAAGCCAGAACTGAGCAGTGGCTTGGTCTATCTCTGTATCTTTCTGAATCTCTTTCATTACAATAAAACAAATGAAATATATTTGTAAACAAATCTATGGAACTGAAAATAAACCTGAAAATAAACCACATAGACAAAATAATCTCAAACAAGAAGAATAAATCCTCCCTGAAATCAAGGCTTAAAATAAAGTTTCAATATTTAAGGCAGAGGGTCAACGATATAAGATTGAGTAACTAACCCAATGGAACAGAATGAGCAGTCTAAAGACACACATTCACATACATGTGGCAGAAAAATCACTGAAAGAAGTATGAAATTAATTCATCAGAGGTAAAGAAATCTCTATAAATTTTACTTAAACAATTGCACATTTACATGAAAATTAAATAAGCCTTAGCCCCTACATTTTTATTTTCTTTAAAAAAAAAAATTTTATGTTAATGAGAGAAATACAGAGAGAAAGACCAGGACACTGCTCAGCTCTAGTTTATGGTGATGTTGGGGATTAAATCTAGGACTTCAGAGCCTGAGGCATGAAAGTCTTTTGCATAACCATTATGTTGCCTTCCCAGCCTCTTGAATATTTATATTCCATTTGACCCCTCCTTTATAGCTTATCTCCTATAGGCCTGAAAATGCTGTTTCCACTTAGAATTCCCAGGGTTTAAATCAGTTTTTTGGGAGAGTCTGTCTCCTTGCTGCTTTCAGGTCTCTGAATTTTCATTTTCAAATCAAGAGTTCAACTGCTCTTTCCAAGAAAACCTATTATTACGAAGCTTTTATTTAATGCCTTTAATTCTGATGTCTGTGTGCTTATTTTTTTTTACACTGAAAAGTCTATTTCTACTAACATTGGGTAGATAGCACAATGGCAGTGCAAACAGACTCTCATGCCTGAGGCTCCCAAGTCCCAGGTTCAAACTCCTGCAGCACCATAAGCCAGAGTTGAGTAGTCCTCTGGTTAAAAAAAAAAAAAAAGTTTCTTTTTAATAACAGTTAATATTTCTTTGTATATGTTTCTGTCTTTAATATTTATACCAGGGGTAAGGCAGTGGCATACCTGGCTAAGTGCACATACTACAGTAAGCCAGGACCCTGGTTCAAGCCCCTTTCGTGCAAGGGGAAAGCTTCATGAATGGTGAAGTAGAGCTGTAGGTGTCACTCTGTCTTTTCCCCTAACTCTCCTACCCCTCCCTCTCACTTTCTCTCTGTATCTACCCAATAATAAATAAATGAAAATTTAAAAAAGAACATATATGCCTGCCAGAGATACTATCAGGATATTGTTTTAAAAAATCATTTGAAAGACTACATCAACAAAACAGGTTCACAAGTATGTGGAGGAAAAGGAACTCTGTTACACTGTTGATGGAAATGCAAACTGCTGTAACTCCTATGGAAAATATTATGGAGAACTCTCAAACAAATAAAAATGGAAATACATTATGATACAGTAATACTAGTCCTAGGCATATACCCAAAGACCATGAAAACACTAATTCAAAAGACTAAAGACAACCCTATATTCATAACTACATTATTTGGATTAGTCAAAGAGTGGAAGCAACCTAAATGTCCACTGATGGACATCTAGATAAAGAAGTTGTTAGATGTATACTCAATCAAATACTATTATGCAAGTAAAAAGATGATATTGTATCCTTCTGAACAAAAGTAATTATTTAGTGAAATAAGTAAAAAGGATAACTATTAGATGGTTTTGCTCATATATGGAATATAGACAACTAAAGCACAGGAACTTGTACACATACATACACACACACACACACACACACACACACACACACACACACCATACCCAAAGTATTTTTCAGACTTTGTGAGCACTATGGTGATTATCAGAAGATGGGAGCCATGGAATTGTAGTGGTTTGGAGTAGGGCACCAAAGTAAAAACCCTGGGTTGAGGGTGAGGGTGGGTATTCAGCTTCATGGGGTGGGGAGTGGGGGGGAGAATGAGACACTGTGGTCTTTTGGTGGTGGGAATGGTGCTTATGTGTTTATGTACACCCCTATCAGTTTGTAGTCATATAAATCACTATTTAATTAACATGAGAGGGGAAAATTGATTGTATGTCTCAAACACTTTATATCACAGACTGAGTCTTTTTTAATATATAGGCTGAGTCTTTGATATGTTTACACTCTTAAAAGCTTAGACCAGGGAGAACAGAAGCAACTGCTGACACAGCTATATACAAATAATATCAAAAGACATAAATTATGGTGATGTTGTGTATGATACAGCAAATCCTAACAAAGGGATTTTTCAAAGTTAACCCAATTGCCAAACAACGTGATTATAGCAATAACTGTCTATTGTCTTCTTAAACCCTAAGACAGCAGAATCCTCCCACTTCCTCTTAGAGCCTATATTTTCCCCAGTCCTGGAACCTCTAGGGTGGGACTCACTTTCCTGCATGCTTCTCTCAACTCATACCAAATGATACTGCATCTGCCGATCCCAGCCTATGTGTACCACCTCAGCATGCTTCACTTCAGACTGTGTCCTGAAACACAGG
The DNA here is from genome assembly GCF_950295315.1 of Erinaceus europaeus. Classification (NCBI taxonomy): domain Eukaryota; kingdom Metazoa; phylum Chordata; class Mammalia; order Eulipotyphla; family Erinaceidae; genus Erinaceus; species Erinaceus europaeus. The sequence continues at coordinate 53,024,782 of NC_080162.1, read as the reverse complement.
CATGGAATGTCAACCCTTCACCCTCATTAGTCAGGTGAGACCTTTCCTTTCATAGTATTCTCAAATTCCATTCCAGGTGGTTCACTTCCTAACAAAATCCCAAAACCTAGATATAGACCAGGTCCCATAAGATAGGGCATATGTTCACATGTATCCATAAATTAGGCCAAAATATATACCTAAAAGCAAAAATACACAATAGTCTATAGTGAGTCAGTATCAAGTTCATAATGAAATAGTGTCTACTTAGACACTATTAGATACCCTCCTCACCTACGTCCTATTACAGTTCTCTCACTTGCCTCCAAAGCTAACCTCATCAAAGCAAGGACTGCAAAAGCTGAATAAGGGCAAGAGAATGGCATACTTTAACGATCACTCTTTAGTAACTATCAGGCCACCCCATCAGCTGGGGCCCTATTCAGGGAGTCCTGATATTCGCAAACAGGATGAGCCTAGACCTCAAATAAATCCCTCACTCCATTGTTACCAGTCATTCCTATCAGGAACAACATAATAGACCCTTTTGTGGGCCCCCATAGGACCTTGCCCTCAACTTGGATCAACAATGGTGGAGAATGTTGTCCATCCTCCAAAGGGGACAACATTTTGTAGATAGCTAGTAGGCATATTTTAGTTATAGTCCTTCTTCTACCTGAAGATGGGTCCTGAAACTGGGGTATCTTGGAACCTTCCTACTCATGACCACAGAATGTGAGCTCAGATCTACAAGGATGCAGAGGTCACATAGGCTTCTAAGCTGAATATGGGCCCCAGAGCAGATCAAATCAATGGGGTTTACAGTCAACAATATTTATATACTTTTCCTATATTTGGGAGCTACTCTCTTCCCTGATTCAGCTTTCTGGCCCTTCTGCCAGCCATGAAATCACCTCCTCAGATAATAATTAGGATCCACCTGCATATCAGATTTCAGGCTCAGGCTCAGGCAAAACAACAACAACAACAACAACAAAACTATAGCCACAGGCCTTTTGGAATATAACTAAAATATGCCTACTAGCTATCTACACAATGGAGGATCCCCCCCCCAACTCTTCATCTGCACTATTCCAGCCTTTAGGTCCATGATTGGTCAACAATTTGTTTGGCTTTGTATGTTAACTCTCTTTTCAACCACCAGGTTCCAGATACTAGCATGATGCCAACCAGACTTCCCTGGACAAACAACCCCACCAATGTGTCCTGGAGCTCCACTTTCCCAGAGCCCTTCCTCACTAGAGAAAGAGAAAGACAGGCTGGGAGTATGGATGGACCAGTCAAAGCCTATGTTCATCAAGGAAGCAATTACAGAAGCCAGACCTTCCACCTTCTGCACCCCATAATGACCCTGGGTCCATACTCCCAGGTGGTTAAAGAATAGGAAAGTTATCAGGGGAGGGGATGGGATACAGAGTTCTGGTCGTGGTAATTGTGTGAAGTTGAACCCCTCTTATCCTATGGTTTTGTCAATGTCTCCTTTTTATAAATAAAAAAATCAAAAAAATCTGTAGTGGTGAGTACAGTGTGAAATTATATCCCTGACATCTTATAATCTTACAAACCATTATTAAATTACTAATTACAATAATATTTTAAAGTAATTATTCATTTTGTATAATTTACTTTCTTGCCTATCTGTTTATTGTACATCATTTGGTTTTTTCCACTTTTTAAAAATTTTTGAATGTGTAAAATACTTAATGATTTGAAAATTAAGCTATAGTTAAAAAACAATACTTGCAGAGGACTGTATGCCATCTCTTCTCCTCTCTACCCATCCTCCATTTCACTTAGAAACGATGATATGGAGTTCTGGTGGTGGGAACTGTTTGGAGTTGTGCTCCTTTTATCCTGTGGTTTTGTCAGTGTTTCCTATTTATAAATAAAATTTAAAAAAAAAGAAAGGAAGCTAGAATTATTTCTCAATTCTAGTTTTATTTTTATGTTACTTTTCTAGTGCTTATTATTGAAAATAATTACTCCAGTAATGTGTATTTTTTTTCATTCTAACTGTTGCTTTTATTTCTACCAATAGATTTGTGACATTAGGTCAAATAGGGACATAAGACTTTATTATTATTATTTCTTATAATTGCATAGGACTACATTATGTAGATGTACTGAATTGAGTTAGCCACTTTTGTATATGTATGCATGCACCATGTCTAATCAGATCCTATTAGACAGTTATTAATCCTATAGGTGTCTGACTGCATTAGTTTTCTAGGGCTGCTGCACTAAAATACCACAAAAAGCACCTTGAGACAACAGAAGTCTACATTTTCACACTTCTAAACATCAGCAGTTTGAAATCAAGGTGTTGGCAGGGTTAGGTTTTTTGCAGAAATCTCAGGAAAGAATTTCTTCTTTCCTCTTCCAGTGTCTGGTGGTTTGAAGAGTTCCTTGGCTTTTTAGCATGATTCCAATATCTGCCTACATCTTTAAAACATCCTTCTCCATACATCTCCCTTTCAGTCTCATAAAGAATATACATTAGATGGGGTTGGGTGGTGGTCCATCTGGTAGAGTACATACATTAAAATGCACAAGGGCCTAGGTTCAAGCCCTGGTCCCCATCTGCAGGAGGGTGGGAGGGAGTTTTGTGAGCTATGAGATAGTGCTGCAAGTGTCTCTCTTTCTCTCCTTTCCCTCTCAATTTTTCTCTGTCCTATCAAATAAAAAGTAAGAGGGAAAACTAAGGTAAAAATGGTTGCTAGATTCATTGTGCCAGCAATAAGCCTCTGGGATAACCCTGATGGCAATAAGTACATAAATAAAAGAACATATAAAGCCCTTTAAAGAAAAGTTCACAGATGAGGGTAGACAGCATACTGGTTATGCAAAGAGACTCTCTGCCTGAGGCTCCAAAGTCCCAGGTTCAATCCCCTGCACCATCTATAATCCCGAGCTGAGTAGAGCTCTGGTTAAAAAGAAAAAAGAAAGAAAGAAAAGAAAAGAAAAAAAAAATCACAATAACATATGGGGGGGGCTAGTTGGTTTTTTTTTTGCCACCACAGTTATTGCTTGGTCTGGATGCCGGTATATGAATCCACTAATACCAGTGACCATTATTCCCATTTATTTATATTTTATTTTATTCTCCCCTATTTTTTATTAGATAGGACAGAGAGAAATTGAGAGGAGAGGGGGAGAGAACGAGAGACACCTGCAAATCTGTTTTATGGGGCTTGTGACATGCCCCCTCTGCAGGTGGGGAGCCAGGCCTGAATTGTATCCTTGAACTTAGAAATATGTGTGCTTAGTTGGGTGCGTCACCGCCCAGCCCAGGATATATCTTTTTTTTTTTTTTGGGGGGGGTGTCATTGTTTAACCCATTACATGGATTATCACAAATACTACTAAATGTTTTTTTCATAGGTTTTCTATTTGTGGAGATATAACTTAGGGTAATTACTTTTTATTTTATTTTTAAAGGTCAATAATTTCTTAGAAAGTATTTTATTTAGTTACTAATGAGAAAGATAGGAGAAGAGAGAGGAAGAAGCAGACATCACTTTGGTACATGTGCTGCCGGTGATTGAATTCAGAACCTCATGCTTGAGAGTTCAATGCTTTATCCACTGTGTCACCTCCCAGACCTTGGAAATTTCTTTCTTTCTTTTCTTTCTTTCTTTCTTTTTTTTTTTTAAACCATTCACATTCATCTTAGTGATGAAGGTAGAGGGAGATTTTTAGCATGATCAAAGTAACTTTGATATTTGATTTCAGAAACCGAAAACTAAAAGTAGTTAGCATTTTAGAAGTCCTGAAACTTTCCTTACACACGTTATGTTTTATTTCACACTGCACTAAAAAGAAATGGGAGTACATGTTCAGAAGGGAAAGTAAAGGTAGCTTGGGACCTCCCACAATTGAGGGCAGGTGAATGCTGCACAGCTACATGAAACCTCTCGCCTGAGGAACTACATTTCCCAGGAGCACTCGAGGCTCACAGTGAGTGGAGAGAGGGCGTAGTTAGAGACAGCCCACAGACGCCCATCTTGACTGAAGCATGAAAATCTGATTGGACAGCCTTGTCGCGAGGCCTCCCGGGATTTGTAGTACAAGCGTGTGCGCGAGACCAAGGTCTTTGTGATTCGAAGAACTGGTTCCGCGCTCTGGGCGCGCCCCCGCGACGGGGGTCGGACCACGAGCACGTGCATGGAGAGTCCGAGAGACCGGCTGGTGCCTCCCGCGGGGCGGGGCGGTAGTTTTCGCGTGGACACCGCCTTCCTGCCACGCCCCTCGCCGTGCGGAGCCGCCCCTCTTTCCTGGAGCCACAGCTGGGTCCGCGGCGGCGGCGGTGGCTGCCGGGCGGGGGTGGCGAGCGGCCCTGGAGACACGCGCGGGCTCGATCCTATGTGGTGATCGCGCAGCGCAGGCGCCTCCTACCCCGCCGGCGGGGCCCGGGCTTCCCGCGGCGGGATGTTCTCCCGAAGGAGTCACGGAGATGTGAGAAAGTCCACCCAGAAGGTGCTGGACCCCAAGAAAGACGTGCTGACTCGCCTGAAGCACCTGCGGGCGCTGCTGGGTGAGGCGCGCGCGAGAGGCGCGGGGGGCGCGGGCTCGGGGCGGCAAGCCCCAGGCTGGCGGGGGGGGGGGGGTGCGTGCGTCTGACCTTTCCTTCTGGTCGCGGCATTGTGCCCCCGGAAAGCGGGTCCCCTGGCCCTCTGACACTGCCCTGTCGCCCTCGAGTGGAAACTTAAGCCTAGGTTCTCATCGGGCAAGCTCGAGCTGGGCACAGCCGGAGTGATCCCCTCCCCAGGAAAGAAAGTGGACCCCAAGTGGATCTGGAACACACACACACACACACACACACACACACACACACACACACACAGGAAAGAAAGTGGACCCCAAGTGGATCTGGAACACACACACACACACACACACACACACACACACACACACACGAAAGAAAGTGGACCCCAAGTGGATCTGGAACACACACACACACACACACACACACACACACACACACACACACACACACACACACACACACCTGTCACCTCTCCTCTCATTTGCATCTGGGTTCAAGATCCTGGGTAGACCCAGTCTCCCAAATGATCCAGTCACAGATTGAATTGAACTGTCATCTCTTTCTTGACCTCCCCCTCCTTATCCTACTCTCCCCCCACTTTTGCATTTTATTTTTACTTCTGAATCAATTCGCAAATACACTGAGTCGCCTAGTGGTCCCAGGATAGTTTTAACAATTATCTCTCGTTCTATACCTATTATTATTATTATTATCATCATTATTTTCTTTCGACTCTAGCTGTTTCTGTTTTCTTTGTGTCCTTGGTGTGAAGGGAGCTCCTCCTGTTCACATGAAGGAGAGAGAGAGATGGTTTTACTAGGTTCTAGGAGACTACTGTTGGTTTATTGCCAGAATGGCCGCAGTGGTTCTTTTCCTTCTGTTTTTATGGACTGCTGGTGAAGGCTCTTTACAGTGCAGGTGGGCCTGAAATGGACCTGTGATCAAGCTCACTGTGTGAAATATCCGTGAGGCTTCCTGTCACCTGCTGCATGTGATTTGTAGCTGGTTTGGTAGATTGTTTTCCTCTCTATTTTCAGACCTCTTTAGTCTTAACTTTTGTTTAGGGCAAAAACACTATTACTATCTATAGACAGACTAGTCTGTGTACTTAGTAGCTGAGAAAAGGACATTCCCTCCACCCCCCATCAACCTCCTACCCACCCCGGACCTCCTTTTTTTTTTTTTTTTTTTTAAAATGACCAAGAACCTCCTGATTTAGAGCACAAAATCTTATGAGTCTGTCACTTGAGGAAGTATGACCTAAAGTCATTTATTTTATCTGTGAGAGTTTTAGATCAGATTGTGCTCACATGCTTTAAAGTTGCTAACTGTGACTATATATACTCTGTGAAGTACCTCTAAGGAAAACAGTAACAACACACCTGGTTTTATCAAGTTGAAGTTATTTGCAATCTCAGATTCCTTGAGATCACAGTTTGGAATAAAATGTAAATTAGTCACTGGTAGAAGGATTAATTTTCAAGCCTTTTGAAAGTGAAATGTGGTATTCTTGGTACACTGAACTTTCTACTTCATGTAGTGAAATACCAAGCGCACACAGGTGACTTTGTGATTTTTAGTAGTGACCAATTGACACCAACTGCAAGGACATTTTTGATAAAAGAAAGTTGAGTAGTATTTTGAAACATTTGCCATTTTAGGTTATTTTTGTGGTAGAGAACTTGAACTGTTGTTCTCTCCAAATCTGCAGGATTAAGTTGGCTACAGTTTGTAAAGGCAAAATCAATTAAACCTAGATCAGTTGTTTCTCAGAGATATACAGTACATTGTTACCATTCTGAGAAAGTAGTGTTCAGCCCTTTGTAATTTATTTGATAGAGACAGCCAGAAATGGAGAGGAAGGGGGATATAAAGAAGGAGAGAGACAGAGAGACACCCGCAGCACTGCTTCACCACTCATAAAGCTTTGGGTACTTGCACATTGTAACATGTACACTCAAGCAGGTGCACCACCACCTGGCCCCAGCACTTTGTAATTATTTGTGGTTTCTTTTTAAGGTGTGTGTCTTACTTTGAGGAGCTTTCTTTTATCATTCCACTGAACTCAGGACTGTAGTTTTTGGATATTTTCTTAGGTATATATTATTTTTTGATAAAATGTTTATTAGATGGCTGAGTTTATTTATTACTGTAATCTCTATTTTTTTAGCGTTTTTTAAATTTTTTAAAAAAGTCTTTATTTATTTGATAGAAACAGCCAGAAATTGAGAGGAAAGGGGAGATAGAGAGAGGAGACAAAGAGACAACTGCAGCACTGCTTCACCACTTGTGAAGCTTTCCCCTGCAGATGGGGACAGGGGCTCGAACTTGGGTCCTTGCACACTATAACATGTGCGCTCAACCAGGTGTGCCACCACCTGGTCCCCCCCCTTTTTTTTAGTATTTTAACTTAATTTTATTTTATAGAACAGAAAGAAATTGGGATTGAAGGGGGATAGAGAGACAGACAGATATCTGCAGCACTGTTTTACCACTCCTGAAGCTTTCCCTCTGCAGGTGGAACTGGGGACTTGAACCTAGGCCCTTGTGCATGGGAACACATGCATTTAACTATGTGCACCCCTATAATCTCTATTTTTAGGGACTATAGTTTTGAATGTCTGTGGAGTTCTAGTCATATTTAATGTAAACTTTAATTTACAGGTGTGGCTTAAAGAAAAATAGTACACGGGTCTTTTTTTTTTTTTAATGGGGAATTAATGTTTTACATTCAACAGTAAGTACAATGGTTTGTACATGCATAACATTCCCCAGTTTTCCATATAACAATACAACCCCCACTAGGTCCTCTGAATCCTTCTTGGACTTGTATTTTCCCCACCCACCCACCCCAGAGTCTTTTACTTTGGTGCAATACGCCAATTCCATTTCAGGTTCTACTTGTGTTTTCTTTTCTGATCTTGTTTTTCAACTTCGGCCTGAGAGTGAGATCATCCCATATTCATCCTTCTGTTTCTGACTTATTTCACTCAACATGATTTTTTCAAGGACCATCCAAGATCAGCTGAAAACGATGAAGTCACCATTTTTTTTTACAGCTGAGTAGTATTCAGTACACAGGTCTTACCACACCACATATCCTCTTTGCTGCTTTGAGAAAAAGTCTATTTAGGGTCTGGGGAGACAGCATAATGGTTATGCAAAAGACTTTTATGCTTGAAGCTCAGAGGTCCTGGGTTCAATATCCAGCACCACCACAAGCCAGAGCTGAGCAATATTCTGGTCTCTTCTTTCGATCATTAGAAATAAATAAATAAATAAATAAATAAATATTAAAAGTCTGTTGGGTGGTGAGTAGATAGTGTAATGATTATGCAAAGAGATTATCATGCCTGAGCCTTCAAAGTCCCAGGTTCAATCCTCTGCCCAAAGCCAGAACTGAATAGTACTCTAGTAAAAAAAAAAAAAGGTGGGGGAGCAGGAAAAAAAAAGTCTCCAATAAATACAATAATTTGTACATGCATAACATTTCTCAATTTTACACACACACACACACACACACACACACACACTGTTAAAAAAACAAAGAAGTCTTTAGGAAAAAAAATTAATTTTTTGAATTGAAAAGTTAGAACTTAGCCAAGATCAAGAAAATTATTAGAAGGAAATTGAGATAAATTATTACTGTATTTTACTTGTATAATGTATAATAGTCTTTTCTATACTTTTGTATTTTATTTATTTATTTATTAGATGAAGACAACTAGAAATCAAGAGAGAAGGGGGTGATAGAAGGGGAGAGAGACATCTGCAACACTGCTTCACGACTCCCAAAGCTTGCCCCCTGCAGGTGGGGACTGGGAGTTTGAACTCTGGTCCTTGCACATGGCAGCATGTGTGCTGAACCAGGTTCACCACCACCCAGCACCATATAATACTCTTGATTTTCACATATCTTATCTTCAAATGAAAAGGAAGATTTTTTTTTTTTTTATGTAAAGACCATACCATTGACTAAATTTATGGACTCGCAACTGTATGACTTAGGTATATTTTAGTTTGTCTTTGAACCTTAGTTTCTCTGTAAAACAGGCATGGTAATGCTTGTCTTGAAGGTTTTTGTTAGTTTGATATACAAGCTACTGTAGCTGGAGTAGATATTTAGCACTTTTCTATTATTTGTCACCATCAGTAGGGTAGGACACATATTTTAAAGGTAGTCCCCTACTTTCCTATTTATGATGATGGTTTCTCTTTATAAAAATTAGCCTGTTTTTAAGCAACTGGTTTAGAAACATATCTGTGAAGAATAAAGTATTTCTTAGTATGATAACAATGACTACAATTAGAACTTTCATAGCTAGTTTGATTGGTATGCTATTGTTGTCTTTATTTTACTGAGGGAGAAACTGAGGCACAGAAAGACTTTCCAGGGAGTCAGGAGGTAGCACAGCGGGTTAAGCTCACGTGGCGCAAAGCGTGAGGATGGGTGCAAGAATCCGGGTTCAAGCCCCTGGCTCCCCACCTGCAGGGGACTCACTTCGCAAGTGGTGAGGCAAGACTGCAGGTGTCTGTCTTTCTCTCCCTCTGTCTTCTTCTCCTCTCTCTATTTCTCTCTGTCCTATCCAGTAACAACTACAACAATAAAACATCAAGGGCAACAAAAGGGAATAAATAAATATTAAGATAATTTTTTTTTAAAAAAGAAAGACTTTCCAGAGAACCTAGCTATATACTAAGTAGTCTCTATTCATTATATTAACTGCTGAGAGAACAAAGAGTTGTTAGAATCCCTGATAAACATTTTCCCTACACTGTTAAAATCATCCTTGGAAAAGTAAGATGAACAAAACAAAATGGAAACAAAAGATACAAATTGTTTACTGCTATATTGCTCCAGCAAAGATTATATGTCTACTTAAAAATGAGTGGTTATTAGGAGTCCATAAATAGGGTATAAAAATGACATGATATAGCAAGAAGAATAGAGATAAAATTACGGTAAACATATAGTGTTATATAATTATATAGTGGTAGAATAAACTCGGATATTATAGAACCTCAAAGGGCAGAAAATATCATTAAGAAGGTGCAGAGAAAGGTGAGGGAGGTGGTTCAGATCTAGAATTCTTACCTTACATGGCTAAGGCTCTGGGCTTGATCTCCAGAATGAAATGAAAGCTACACAAAACTCTATGGATGGTAAGGATCTCTATCACTAACAAATTAAAATGAAAAATTACAAAAAATGGTCAGGGAGGTAAATCAGCAGAAAACACATGTCTGGAAATTTAAGTTCAATCTCTAGCTCCAGTTTTTAAAAAACAAGTAGAAAAGAAGGACAGTGGTGTAAAGAAAGATAGGGACGTCATCCTGCCCCACTAGGGAAAGAGAAACTGTGGTGGTATGGTACAACTGGCCAGTGCCCATGTACAGTGGAGAAGCAATTACAGAAGCCAGAGCTCCCACCTTCTGAACCCAAAAAGAATTTTGGTCCATATTCCCAGCAGGGGAGAAACAATAGGGAAAGATGACCAGAGGGCTCTGAACTCCCAACTCCATTTGGACCCAGAGAGAGAAGAGGAAAAAAAGGAAGGTCACTCAGAAATAGTAATAGGTGTTAGGTGTGATTTAGAAAGAGAAGGCAGGACCATAGGAAAAAAATAGGCAAATATATACAAATATAGACAGATAGTTACATAAATAATAGTCACCCCATATCTGCAACCTTGGGAGAACTACTGCAACTTCCAGTGGAGGGAACAGAACTCTGCTCGTGGGAACAGTAAGGAATTATACATCCCTGTTATCTTATAATTTTGTAAATCATATTAATAAAACTAAACCCCCCAAAAAAGGAAATTAAAAAAAAAAACTACTAAATTTGAGAGTATGAAAAAAAAAAAGATAGGGGCATCTTGAAGTAAGTTTTACTTATGCTGGGCTCTGACAAATGGTAGACTAGCTGCATATAATAAAAATGCAGTGTATGGGACCAGCAAGATACTTGGGACCCAGGTTGTTCAGACCCAGCCCAATCTGTTAAGGAGGAAACTTCAGTGCTGTAGTGTCTTTTCTCTCTGTGTCTCTGTCTGAAAAAACAAATAGCAGTAACACATAACAAATAAAAAAAATGACAAAAACCTTTTTCAGAGTGGTAAAGCTACAGTGACAGTGATAGGAAATATAAAAAAAAAGAAATACAGTATGTACCACATCAGTAGTTTTGAATTTTCTAGTAGCTACATTTTAAAAAGGAAGAATGAAGTCTGTCTCTATATAATATATATGCAACATTTACAGGTAATATAGAAGATAAGCAATTTTTTGTCTACCAAATCTTTATAATTATATACTTATACAATGTATATACAACACATATCAGTTCGGACAAGCCACATGTTGTATGCTCAGTTGTGTGCCAATCTTTGAATAGTGGCTACATATTAACTGAACAGAGCATCATAGTAATTTGATAAAAAAAAAGGAGAAGGCAGTCTGACCATGGGAAAATGCAAGAACTAGTGGAACTAGACTAGACATGGGATGATGTAGAAAGGTAAGAGTGCCTACCTGCTGCTTCCTTGTGTCCACTGGGGACATGGTGAGGGTAATGTTGAATGTTGAAGTTAATATATATAGTTTGCTCTGAAGATAACTTTGTATAAGATAAGTGACTAGAGTACTGAATAGACCAGCGGCAGGGGTTGAACTGACAACTGGTGTGCAGGGAAAGGAGATCATGGGGGGAGAATTGTTGCCTGACTGGTAGAAGTTAAGGCAGATTAGGGAACAGATCAGAGTTTTGTTTGCCTAAGTTAGAAGGTCAGATCTTATCCTAAAAGTAAAAGGCCTGCTTGCCTAGAAAATTCTTAGTAGGTCAAACAATAAAACTTAAAATCTACTTCCCTGCTAACAAACCCAAGGAAATTGGGTTGGAGACAATGGGAGGGGTGACACTGAAGACAGAAAGGACACTGAGAGAACTGGTAGTGGTGGAGTAGAGAAGACAGAGACCTGAAATCAGACTGTCCAGTGAATGGGTGTAGTGAAGCTAGGGGAAGGAGTGATGGAGAGGTTTGAAATCAGAGGTTGTATTGAAATAAAAATAAAATGACACCACTGTTTTGGATCAAATACTTGGAAATAGAATGTTCTTTCACAAATTCTTGGATAGAGAAAAAGAACATTTTGCTACATTTCATTTTGTGTATCTGCTGCTTTAAGTTGGGTAAAGTTCACCTCCAATTTTACTTATCTGCTGTTTTTAATACTGGCTTATCAGATTTCAGGGGTGTAGATCACATTGCCACCGCCACTAAAGTTATATGTCTTCCTGCCTCAGCCACCACATTGAAACATGCTCACAAAGTCTGAGAGATAGTTGTGTGTGTGTGTGTTTTGTTTTTGCAAATCCATATGCGAATTCCACAAATCACAAATGAACAGAATCATTCAGTAGTTGTCCTGTGCCCATTTCCTTATTTCACTAAGCATATACTCTACCAGTTCCATCCAGCTTATCCCAAAGAATACAGTATCATCTCTTTTGCTTGCAGGGTTCTATTCCATTGAATATAAATCCCTTAACTTCAAATTCCTTAACTTCTTTATTCAGTTACCTGTCAATGAGCATTTAGGCTGCATCCACTCCTTAGCTATTGTGAATAATGCAGCTATGAACACAAGAATTTTATTAATAAATGTTGACTTTTAACTTGCCTTTTATTAGCATCCCTCTGTGTTTTTATCCTTTCATTTTTACTGACAAAAACTTTTCTTGGGGCCAGGCAGTGGTGCATCTGGTTGAGTGCACATTATAATGCACAAGGACTAGAGTTTGAGTCCCAAGTCCCCTGTCCCCACCTGCCTGGGGGATACTTCACAAGTGGTGAAATAGGTCTGCATATGTCTGTCTGTCTCTCTTCCTCTCAGTATCCCCCTATCCTCTCAATTTCTCTCTGTCTCTATCCAATAAATAAAAATTAATATCCAATAAATAAAAATTAAAACGATTCTTGAAACAAGTACTATAATTTAGTTTACTATATTCTTTTTGGCTAAATTGTTTTCTTATGCAAATCCTGCTGCAAACATTTTGGCAAGCAACGTCTTTTTTTGGCAAGCAACTTTTTCTACATTTTGCACTATTTAGAACAGAATAGCTTCCACTGAAGTAAAGTCATAAATTTAAATTTGTTTATGACTCAGTTTTCACAGTGCTTTCCTAATTATTGTTCCTGTTGGATCTGCTGACAGCAAAGCATGAAACTGTCATTTACACTGTCTTTTGACTGATAGTAAAAACATTTTTATAATTTGATAATTGCTGGTAGGTATTTGGGAGGATAGGAGTGTCTTGGGTAGAGCCAGAAGCATTGAGAGGAGATTCTCACTAGTGACAGAGGAAGATGAGTTTGGTGTTTTACATATTAAATTTGCAAAAATGGCACAATCCAACTGGAAATGTTTGGGAGGTTATTGGACATGGAGTCTGGAATTTAATGAGTGGGTAACATGCTGTGATATGATTTTTAATTGTCTTTAGGATCTCACTGACTCACCTCACAACCTATCACAAAGGTAGTATTCCTACCCCCACCCCAACCTACTCATGAAGAAACCGAGGTTCAGCGAGGTGAACTACTTGTTTGTTAGCTCCCAAGTGTTAAGTGACAGAACTAGGGCTCATTACAAAGCCCATGCTATGCTTCTGCTAGTTATTTGACTCAAAAGCATATTTACATAACAAAATATATTTGCCCTCCAAAAGGAATGTTGACATATAGACAAAAGCTCACTATTTCTACATGGTTCCTCTAAAATTTTGCTTTGACTTTTGCTGCTCTTTTCCACGTCTTGCTTTCTTCTTCTTCTTTTTTCTCTCTCTCTTCGTATTTGTCGGGGGAGACCTAAACCTGTATTTGGCCTGAACTTGGTAGATGGTAATAAAGACTTTTAGATTTTTATATTTGTTGTTGGCCTTGATTCCCTTGACAGGCCTAGCAGGTGGTAAGATATTTGCATGGACATTAGAGTCACATGGACATTCTTTCTACAAACAACAGCATCAACGAAACCTGAGAGTTGTAATTTCAGACTCTTTCGGCAGTCCTAATGTATAATCTCCTTCCGTTGACCTTATTTGAAGTGAATTGATTTTGGCATAATTTTCATCAGTTGCTAACATTTTGTATCCTTAACCCCTGAAAGTTAAAATGAACTTTGGACACATACCACACACATAACATAAATACAACATCCCTGCTTCTGATGATTGAATCTGTCTGCACTTTTGATGTGAGAAAGGTGAATATACAGACAAGTCTAATAAAGCTCAGGTTTTAAAGAGTATTCAATAAGCATTTATTTAAACTCTATTAAAGAGAGAGAACCAGGGTATCACTTTGGTATGTGTAGTGCTGGAGATTGAACTCAGGAGGACCTCATGCTTGTAGGGTAGAGGTTTTACCCACTGGGTCACCTTCTTGGCTGCAAAAATACGGACTTATTAAGGAGATCAAATTCTGGTGCTAGGGATCAAACTCTGGACCTCACACATAAAAGTGTAGTTCTTTTTTTTTATTTTTTAGTATATTTATTTGATACAGACAGCCAGAAATTGAGAGAGAGGGGGGAGATAGAGAGCAACAGAGAGACAACTGCAGCCCTACTTCACCACTTGTGAAGCTTTCCCCCCTGCAGGTGAGGACTGGGGACTTGAACCTGGGTCCTTGTTTATTATAAAGTCTGGGCTCAACCAGGTGCACCACCACCCAGCCCCTATAAGTGTGGTTCTCTACCCATGTGCCACCTCCTAGCACCATAAACTAAGATGCATTGTTTGATATAACTGAAGAAAAGTTGACCTCTACCTTTGTCCTGGGGAGAAGGATAATTGGTAGGCTCAGAATACTTTGATATGTAAACTTTTATAATCAAAGCCACTATCTTCCCTTGGTGAACTCCTGAGTAGGAGTTCTAGGTCCCTTCCATTTAAAACATGATGCAGCCATGTTCAGCGGTATAGCAATTACAGAAGCCAAACCTTCCACCTTCTGCAACCCACAATGACCCTGGGTCCATACTCCCAGAGGGGTAGAGAATGGGAAAGCTATCAGGGGAGGGGATGGGATATGGAGATCAGGTGGTGGGAATTGTGTGGAGTTGTACCCCTCCTATCCTATGGTTTTGTTAATGTCTCTTTTCTTTCTTTCTTTCTTTTTTTTGCTTTTCCTTATTTATTTATTTATTTAAGAAAGGAGACATTAACAAAATCATAGGATGGGGGGGGTACAGTTCCACACAATTCCCACCACCCAATCTCTATATCCCATCCCCTCCCCTGATAGCTTTCCCATACTCTATCCCTCTGGGAGCATGGACCCTGGGTCATTGTGGGTTGCAGAGGGTGGAAGGTCTGGCTTCTGTAACTGCTTCCCTGTTGTACGTGGGCGTTGACTGGTTGGTCCATACTCCCAGTCTGCCTCTCTCTTTCCCTGGTAGGGTGGGTCTCTGGGTCTCTGGAGCTCCAGGACATATTGATGGGGTCTTCAGTCCAGGGAAGCCTGGCCGGCATCCTGATGGCATCTGGAACCTGGTGGCTGAAAAGAGAGTTAACATACAAAGCCAAACAAATTGTTGAGCAATCATGGACCCAAAGGTTGGAATAGTGGAGAGGAAGTGTTGGGGGGGGGGGTACTCACTGCAAACTCTAGTTTACTACTGCTTTCAGGTATATATTTGCTCTAGTTTATAGATACCTGTGAACATATGCTCTATCTCCTGGAACCTGGTCTATATCTAGGTTTTGGGACTTTGTTAGGAAGTGAACCACCTGGGATGGAATTAGAGAATACTATAAAAGGAAAGATCTCACCCGTGTAATGAAGCTGAAGGGTTGTCATTCCACACCTGAAGTCTCTGGACGCAGTCTGAGCTGAAGCATGTTGAGGTGGCACTCGTTGTGTTGATTAGGTTGCGATCGGTGGATGCAATATTATTTGATAAGAATTGGGAGAAGCATGCGGGAAAGTGGGCCCTACCCTAAGGTCCCTGGACTGGGGGAAGTTTAGGCTCTATAGTGGAGATGTGAGGTTCCTGTTGTCTTAGGGTTCAAGAAGACAATGGATAGTTATTGTAATTCTGATTTTTAAAATCTTTATTTTTAATGTCACTCAACCCCACATAAGATGTAACTCTTCTGTATTGATATCTCATATTCATACTACACTTGATGATTTTCGTAAAATATTTTCTCGTTTGATCAATTTACTGCCATGATCTAGCAGTTCATAAAGTATTTTCTCACTGGGTTCTTAGTATAGCTTTATTTTTGAGTTAGTTCTATATCCTCAGTTCAGAATTTTATAACCCTTTTAATGATTTTTTTTATTGTTTCAGAAACTGAAACCATGTCTAGGAAGTATTGACACTTTGTTTTTAAACTGAGAACAATGTTTTATAACATTGTTTGTTTTAGGTGCAATTGAACATTACTTTTAAAGTAGTTGCAATATTTAACAGTAAGTATATTCTTTGATTTTGCTCTTAAACTGTAGCTTAGTTGAAAAAAATCCCTTTTGAAAAAAGACACTATGTTCTATTTGATTTTAAGTGATAGCATTTATTCACTGGACTTCAACCAAGCTTTCAAGGACACATGAGGTTCTAGTGATGTTGCTTGTGCCCAACCATGGGTGTCATAAGAATATACTTGTCACATCTCCTGCTGAGGGGAACATGATTGATTGATGATTCAGCTGCTGCTCTCTGGATTCAGTGAAAGATGATCTTTTCTTGAACCAGTTACTAAGCAAATTAGATATAACTAGTATGGATCATTTCTGTGGGATATCATGCTTTGGGAGGATTTTCTTTCTTTCTTTCTTTCTTTCTTTCTTTCTTTCTTTCTTTCTTTCTTTCTTTCTTTTTTGTTTCTTGTTTGCTTGAAGACATCCCATTGACTTGGCCAAGATCTTCTTAGAAACTGTGTTAAAGTCTGAAACTTCTCAGTCCTCCTTCCTTACCCCTCTCCTGTGCAGGGCTCAGGCCTGCACTGTGGTCTGAAATTCTGTGCCTGCTCTGGCCTTCCTTCTTGATGTTTCAGATCTCACCCTTCTCCCACCCCAGTAAGTGCCTTGAGTCTTTTCAGCCTGTCTCGGTAACTGCTTTTCATGTAACACAAACCAATATACTACTTCTCTCCCCAAGTGGTGCCTCTTATCCTGCTATTAAAATTCTTCCAGGACACAGTACAAGCACTTTATTTCTTCCACATAAATTTTGGCCCCTCCCCACTGCTACTCTGAAATGATTTTTGCTATACAATTCCCATAGCAATTTCTGCCTCTCATTTGGCATTTACTTATTTTATTTAATTAATTAATTTTTTAAATTAGTGCACTGGTCAACTCTGGTTTATGGTGGTGTGGGAGATTGAACTTGAGACCTTGGAGCTCAGGCATGAGAATCTTTTTGCATAACCATTATGCTGTCTCCCTGGCCTACATTTGGCATTTATGTTCCTGACCTTGAGTTCTACTTATTTGTGTTCTGCCTGACCTTTCCATTAGATGATAAGTACATTGAGCACATGAACTGCTTCTTGTTAATCTTGATTCCTCTGGGTAACATATTTCCTTATTTGTAATAATAATAATTGGCATTTATTCAATACTTTAAATGTGTCAGGCTCTACCAGGAATACTTTTACATGCATTAATTCATTTAGCCTTGTCAAGTGGGATAGATAATATTATTATTTTACATATGAGTAACAGAGGTTAAGAATCTTGTCTAAGGTGCTAATAGTTTGTAAGGGGGCAGAGTCAGAATTTGAACCCTGGCAGTGTGCTTCATTGTTGTCTTCTCAGTGCAAGTTATTTATTTTTTTTATTTGATGCCAAGTATGGCCCACACTTTGTGCATACATAGTATTAAGAATTCCAGAGGGAGCAGGGCAGTAACGCAGCAGGTTAAGCGCACATGGTGTGAAGTGCAGAGACCGGCTTAAAGATCCCGGTTCGAGCCCCCTGCTCCCCACCTGCAGGGGAGTCGCTTCACAGGTGGTGAAGCAGGTCTGCAGGTGTCTATCTTTCTCTCCCTCTCTCTGTCTTCCCCTCCTCTCTCCATTTCTCTTTGTCCTGTCTAACAATGATGACATCAATAACAACAACAATAATAACTACAACAACAATAAAAAAACAAGGGCAACAAAAGGGAAAATAAATAAATAAATATAAAAAATTAAAAAAAATTTCAGAGCTTGCAATTTCAAATCTGGAAATATATATA
Source organism: Erinaceus europaeus (assembly GCF_950295315.1). Lineage (NCBI taxonomy): Eukaryota > Metazoa > Chordata > Mammalia > Eulipotyphla > Erinaceidae > Erinaceus > Erinaceus europaeus. The sequence continues at coordinate 53,006,979 of NC_080162.1, read as the reverse complement.
TTGCCAAAGACATGATTTTATTTTTTATTTTTATTTATTTATGAGAAAGATAGGAGAGAGAAAGAACCAGACATCACTCTGGCACATGTGCTGCCGGGGATCGAACTCAGGACCTCATGCCTGAGAATCCAAAGCTTCACCACTGCGCCACCTCCCGGACCACAAAGACATGATTTTTATATAGTGGGTTTTAAGTCTATGGGGGAATAACCAGCCCCCAGTGTTGATGATTTTAAAAGTTCTTAAAGCCTTCTTGCTTTAAAGATCTCCACTTCCAACATTAATGGAAAGTACTCCTCTTCACTCTTAGGTTCTCATTTGTATTGTTTTCTGCACTTTCATTCTGAGGCTGACTCTGCCAGGTATAGGACAGATGGTCTGTCATAGCCAGTGGGCCTTGAGCAGACTGTAGCTTCTCCTCCTGCTTCCACCTTGCTTCCTGAGTTGATTCTTCTTGGCTCTATTTGGCATGAGCCATGAGCCTGTTCTTATAGTAATACTTAGTAAGGGAGATCAAGTACTGTAACTGGTAGCCTGGGTCACTTGCTCTGTACTTTCAGATTGAATCTCACTCTGATTCAGATTTTTCTGAGAAAGCAGTTCTGTGAAGGCATTTTAACATATGCCCACACAAGATATGCCGATGCCCATATATACCACAGATATGAAGTTCATTGACTTTGTGTTAATAGTCCTAGATCTTTGAGAAAATCTTAAATGTCATTCTATACATCCTAGTTTGAAGTAGTAGTCACTTTTGAATATTTATGTAAGTTGAAGGAGATAAGTAAATGAATAAATAAAATTTTATCATTTTAATAGATAATCATTCTTTGAGTCTGTCTAAACTTAACATTAGAACTTTGGTGGTGTGTGTGGTAAGGAACTATACCCCTCTTATTCTGAAATCTTGTAAATCACTATTAAATCACAAATAAAAAATAAACAATAGTGAAAAATATATACATTATCTGACAGTCATTATATATATACTTGCTGGGTACCTGCTATGTACCAAACTAAGCCCCAGTATTGAGGGATTTTCATTCTGTTAGGGTGGTAAACAATAAAAAAGAATATACATATGTGTTTATAGATATGTATACATATATGTAATTTCATGTAATTATTACAGAAAAATGAAGCTTGACAAGGGTGGATATGTGTTTGCATACTTGTTTAGATAGGGCCTGGGAAGCCCTTTCTGAAGAGGAGTTTAGAGCCAAGACCTGGGTTAAGTGGAGACCAGCTTTGTATAGTTATTTTTGGGAATGATTTTCCAAACAGAAACAGCTCAAAGATTGTAAGTCATAAATAGGAATGGAAATCACTGTGAGTCAACTGAGTTAGAAGAGAGGGTAGGGCAAAGGATTAGGAGTAGGAGATGGAGGGTAAAAATAAGACCAGGTAGGGTGTGAGGGTCTCAGTAAGGACTTACTTTTTTTCTCTAGGTAAGAGAAACCCCAAGGAAGCTAATAGCAAGAGATTAACCTTTTACCTTTGAATTTAAAGGAATCGCCATGGTTTAAACCTGGAGAATAGACTTGCTCATTTAGCCAACCAGAAACCAGTTGACCACAAGTTTTCTTTGGCTTCCTTTAAAAAAGGTCAAATCCTTTGCCTCTGTACTGTGATAGGGGACAGAGAAGAAAAAGGGAAGAGAAAGGAGTGGCTGTAGAAGCCATAGCAGACACAGGTTTTGAGGAAGACAGAGGAACATGACCTATGTCCTTCCTTGCTGTTGCTGTAGGTAATGATTACAAGACAAGACAGGAACCAATTGTTCAAAAAAAAATCTAGAATGCTGTGGACCATGTAATGAGTTCCAAGCAGCTGACAAAGCTTTGTAACAGTACAGATATAGGTTTGATATGTTGTTCAAAATTCTAGTAAAAGGCAAAAAACAGACACATAGAAAGTACTCCCTGATGTTGAGGGGAAAATGTAGTGCCAGTGGCTAAAGGAAGAATAGGTACAGGAAGATATTGATAGGTTAGGACAATATTAATTTGTCTATGTAAACAACTGACCTTCAAAGCAGCTAACACTTCAGGTTGCCTCTATTTCAGATACCTGGTTAAAAAAGGATCCCTGCTAGTGCTTTATGTTGTTTTTTAAATGAAAAGACCTGAGGAATCTCATTAATTGAAAAGACATAGGATTTTTTTACATTTAAATTTTATTATTATTATCTTTTTTTGCCTCCAGGGTTATCTCTGGAGGCAAAAAAATGCCTGCAGTATGAATTCACTGCTCCTAGCAGCCATTTTTTCCATTTTAGTTATTATTGTTATTGTTGTTGTTATTATTGGTGGTGTTATTGGATAGGAGAGAGGAAGGGAAGACAGAGGAGGAGAGAAAGGTAGACACCTGCAGACCTGCTTCACCGTTTATTAAGTGGCCAGCCTGCAGTTGGGGAGCCAGGAGCTGGAACTAGGATCCTTATGTGGGCCTTTGTGCTTTGCTCCCTGTGCACTTGACCCAATGTGCTATCGCCCAGCCCCCACATGTGATTTTTATGAACTTATCAATGTTGCTAACCAAGTGTGACATGAAACAAATTTTGTTCTTATAGTTTGCCTGGCTAACGTGGGGGTGCCTCTTCCTGGGCTCATACTCTCTGGGTTGGAGAGAACTCGACTGGAGCCAGCCTGGGCTGCTACTCACTCAGTGACTCTGGAGTGATGAATCATGAACTCGTGGTGGTATGGCAATGCAATATCTCTATTGATCAGAGAGCCAAGGCTTTTTAAAAGGCAGACCCGGAAGTGGCAGGTTGGAAACGGAAATGGCTAGGAAAGGGGCGGAGAAAGGCAAAAGTGGGCTGGAAAGGTAGGCATTTCCTTAGCAACTGTTGCGAGGGTTTTAACTGGTAGGATTAATAATAATACCCTGGAGGCAGGGAGGTTCTTGAGGGTAGAAAGAAGATAGATCAAAGGAATGGAATGGGTGGGGATCTTTCAGGCAAAACGATGATATAGATAGGTCATAGTATCAGGAATGCAGGGTGCTTTGTGAGCACTGCCGAGCTCAACCACATCCTCACAATTTCCCGACAATAGTTGATAATCAGTGCCACATTTAAGTTGAGCAAGGAAAAGATGACTTATTTGGGCTGAGGATTCTAGGTCTTGTAAGTGAATCCTGTCATGATTGGAAATTTGATCTCCTTTTTGCCTTCAGAGGTGTTTAACATTTGCTCTCTTGAGCTTAGTACAAACTAATGAATGGCTGGAAAAAGACAATTCCTTATTTTACATATATACATATATATAATATATATAAATGATGACTAGAAAAACAACTTTTCCTAAAGATTGCAAAATTTCTTTATAATAGGTTGTTGCAAGGCATTCTGTATTGTAACAGTTTAATTACAATGTTGGGTAATGGAAATTTAGATTATTTGCAATTAAAGAATTTTAGTTTTGGTAAAAATTCTTGAATGCACTTCAGAGTTGAAAAGTAAGACAGGTTTGTAGAAAATTCTGAGTCCATGTTATGTCTGATGAGTTGTTCCTTTTTTTATGGTAAATTTTCAGACTTTGAAAAAAAAATTCATTCTCATAACAACCTGGCATCTATTTTCTCCCCAAAATGGAAAACAGTTTTGTAGTTTTCTGGCTATAAACTTGTACATACTCATTATAATCATTTGACTGAATTGAGTAAATAAGAAGATAATATAAGTGTGAAAAAACTTCACATTTACAGTTCTTTCACTGTTAAGATTTTGATAAATGTGTTTTGTGTGTTCTTGCTTATGTGCATTTAAGTAAAGTTCTACATGAATATTCATTGTACATGATTTGATACTTTATTTTTTATTTAATACAACTGGTATATTTTCCTCATCTGTAAGTGGAGACTCACATAAAACTTAAATGACTGTCGGGGGTCGGGCAGCAGTGCAGTGGGTTAAGCGCACATGGTGCAAAGTGCAAGGACTGGCAGAAGGATCCCAGTTTGAGTCCCAGCTCCCCACGTGCAGGGGAGTCACTTCACAGGCAGTGAAGTAGGTCTGCAGGTGTCTGTCTTTCTCTCCCCCTCTCTGTCTTCCCCTCCTCTCTCCATTTCTCTCTTTCCTATCCAACAACAACAACATCAATAACAACAACAATTATAACCACAACAATGGTTAAAAAAAAAAAAAACAACAAATCAACCAGGGTCACAAAAGGGAAAAAAATGGCCTCCAGGAGCAGTGGATTCGTGGTGCAGGCACCAAGCCCGGCAATAACCCTGGAGGCAAAAACAAAACAAAACAAAACAAAACAAAACAAAACAAAACAAAACAAAACAAAACAAAAAAACCAAAAAACTTAAATGACTGTCTGGTTCTCCAATGAACTCATACAATGAATTCTCTACCATCTAGTCTCTAATTTGTGAGTTTCAGGCCTGCCATTGCTGTCAGCATACTATGGCCTAGGAGTAAGAAGAGCGAGTGCCCAGCAACCCAAGGGGCCTTTGCTATCATATATAAGGGATAAATGAGATGTGACAATATTTAGGTTGTCAACAGAATAGGGGAGAGTGTAGTGATGGTCTGATAGTAAAAAGAGCTGCTTAGGGAAGGCCATTTCAATCACTGCTGAGGGAATATCTGTCAATACTCAATTGAGGTGAGCAGGATGTGAGCCTGACTACCTGGTCTTGTGTTCTGTCAATGGCTTAGCCTCTTTGACTCTCCTACTGTCTATAAACACAGCACTTATAAGGACTGTTGGAGGACTGAGTTAATATACAGAAAGATCTTTTGTAATTTGTTGTTACAATTTAACAGTAATTATTTAACAAAAGTAAGATGGCTTTCTCTACCTTCAACACGACTTACTATCAATCTTAATTGTTGGAAATAGAAAGTTAGGTTTTATCATTTAGCTCTCACTTTATCCATTCTATATAGACTCTTTCCTCTTTTCCTGGTGAGTAGTTTTGATAATAATATAGCCCTAATTCATGTCAATGAAAGTAGAAACAACTGTACATTGACTTAAAAAGTAAGATGAAACTTGAATCTTAGGGAAGAAATATATAAGCCAGATTTGATTTAAACAATGTATTTTACAGATAAATAGATAGTTATATTGGTATTTAAAATCTGTTAACAAGTTTTAGAATCCCGCATTTGAAGCAGTTATTATTTTAAAATAGTAACAGCTCACTTAAAATCACTTTATCACTTGATATTTGGAGTATATTTTTATACGCTATTGTCTTTAAACAGAAACTATCTGTCCTGGATCACCTACTGTTAGCATCGGTCTGATTTCTAAGAATTTCACTCTAATTAAACTATAAAGTAATGAAGATAAATGCATCTCTGCAAGTAAAATGAGATGGCAGTAATTTTTATAACCTTTTTTGCTTCTGTTCTACAGTCTGATTTTACTTCAGCATCTACAAAGATGTTTTTGGTTTCAAGTAACAGAAAATCAGAATAGGAATGCAAATGATAAGGACTCTTTCTCCCTATGAAAAGCAGTCTCAAGATAGGATTTTTCCCAAATAAGCTAAGTCAGCAGGCCACTGATTTCTGCAGTCCAGACTCTTCACCTTCCTGCTTTGCCATCCTTACTATCTTTATTGTGGCTGGGATGGCAAAAAGCCCAAAGCCATTACAGGCATTTTACCCAGATAGCAAAAAAGGATAGAATTCTTTGTGTCTCTTTAAGAACAATGAATCTCTGCCAGACAACTTTGTCAGACTTCCTTTTCTTGTTGACCACCATTGGGCCACATGACTGTGCCTAAGCTGATTACTGGAAAGGGACATGTTATGACTGTAATTAACTTAGCATTATCGTATTCCATCCTCTGGGACTGGGGATAGATTAACTTTTTTTGAAAGACTTTTTTTTTTTGTATTGACATAGAGAGGTGTTAAGTCTAATTCTTTTTTTTTTTTTTATTGTTGTAGTTGTTGTTATTGGTGTCATCGTTGTTGGATAGGATAGAGAGAAATGGAGACAGGAGGGGAAGACAAGGGGAGAGAAAGAGAGACACCTGCAGATCTGCTTCACTGCTTGTGAAGCAACTCCTCTGCAGGTGGGGAGCTGGGGGCTCAAACCGGGATCCTTACGCCAGTCCTTGTGCTTTGCGCCACCTGTGCTTAACCCTCTGCACTACTGCCCAACGCCCTCTTTTTTTTTAATCATTTTTTTTTATTGGGGGGATTAGTGGTTTACAGTCAATAGTAAAATACTATAGTTTGTACATGTGTAACATTTCTCAGTTTTCCACATAACAATTCAACCCTCTCTAGGACCTCCTCTGCCATCATGGTCTGAACCCTTCCCTCTGAAAGGCTATTTTTGTGGACAAGACAGGAGTTCTATTAGGAAGAGGAAGTGTTGGTTTGTGGGTAGGATGAAGAAGAGGCTGGAGGGAAATCAACATTAGCTGCTCTAGGCCACTCTCACTTTTTAGTTTAAATGCTGTGGAGAACACCCATGCAAATGAATTGTTAGATAGCATACATTTTTTAATATGTGTAGATTAAGGAAATAGTTTTTTAAAGTTCAAATGTGTAGTTGGCATGTACATGGCTTTAAAGTGTATACTACATTTATTAGCAGGCCTAAAAGATGCCTTTTTACTTAGTCTCCTGAAAATAGGAATGCATAGGTAAGGAATCAGAATGTTTCTAGAGTATTTTACCTGGGATTTTAGTCTCTTTTACCTTCTGTTGGCTCTGACTAGTGGTGCTTGGGCAATGAAGTACTTGCATATCAGCTGTTTTCCCTGGAGATGACTGAGAATTTATTTGCAGTGTGAATCTCCTTAGAGTGGTAGGGCACAAGGCTGGTTAGCTCTGATGCTTAATTGATTGGGTTAGGTATGAAACATTTGCTGCTTTACTTTACATCATAAATTGCATATATGAATCTCCCATTCTTTCACATATGTCCAGTATTTCAAAGCACGACTTAAAAAAAACCCTTGTGTCTAGCACATGACTTATTCTCAAACAAATATTTTGAGTGGAATCAAGGTTGAAACTGAGACTAGGTGTTTTTTTTTTTAAAGTGAATATGATAGAGGAAGGTTGAGGAGTGTTGAAGACAATGAAAGAACTTATTATCAATATGGACCATGTAAGACAAAATAGAAAAAAAATGTGAAGACTTTATGGGAATTATAAATTGTCAAATGGTGGAGTCATTAGATTCAAGGGCCATGTATAGTTGGAGTTATTGGAATTGGGTTTCCAGAATGAATCAGCAGGAAAGATAAGAAATGCCATGAATGAATTGATTGAGACTCAGTTTTGGAGGCTATAACTAATGCTTGGGTTTAGAATCTGACTGTGGGCATCGATGGCAGATATATGATGGAGGACATCCTCTTTAGAGATGAGGAAGTTAGGTAGTGTCAATACTGAAATCAGTGTAGTTATGGGGAAAAAAATGAGTCAGATCCTGAAACCTTCTAGAGAACAGACTAGCATCAGTGAAATTTAGTGCATGTGATTTATGTCATTAGGGATAACTGGTATGCAGACTGGATGTGGGGAGCACTGAGTACATGTGAGGGTAAGCCCCAATATAGTCTAGATACTTCAGTAAAAGGGGCAGGGAGGATACCAGCCTCATTTGGGCCTAATGGTATCTGAGTATAAGAGACAGAGTATGAGTATAAGAGACAGAGGAGGATAATGAAATTGCTTCCCTGCAGACTGTTAAGTTCTTAAGCTGTGTCTTCAGGAGCTGTCAGGTTTTAGGGCGAAGGAGATCCTTAGAGATAGGATAGAAGAAAGGAGATTTGGTGAATGTTATCAGCTATAGTGGGTAGGAGGACTGTATTTAGGAAGCTGGGCTGAGCTTAGGTGATATTTAGAGCTTTATGTTTTTAAAAAATATTTAATGAGAGAGATAGATGAGAATGAACCACATACCATTCTGGTACATGCATTGCCAGGGATCAGACTCAGGACCTCATGCTTGACAGTCCAACTCTTTACCCACAGTGCCACCTCCCAGACTGCAATACTTAGAACGTTATGAGGGTGACATTCAGAGAGGAGTGTCATGTGAAAAAACTTGGATTTCCAGAAAGATGGGTGAAAACTAAAGTGCAAGACCAGGGGGACATTCCTGGGGGTATGCATGGGGGTGCACTGTTACTTCTTCTCATTAGCGTCCTTATTGAGTGTGATCTCTAGGTGTTTTATAATAATGAGGCAAGAGGGATGAAGGTCTTCAAAGGAGCAACAGGAGGAGCTCCCATAATTGAGATATGATAATGGAGTAAGAATTATTCTTAGGCATTCCATGTCAAATAATGCCAGTGATGTTTATTCCTAAAATTGAGTGTATGTTGGGAAATTGTGCAGATGTGGTTGAGTTAGGCAGGGCCCACAAACCACCCTATGCTAGTATGGCCCTTCCTTTTATCTACATATCAATCTTCTGCTTTGTCTTATAAATGACTGAAGGCCTCCTCCCCTCAGGTTATTGCTAATCCCCACCAGTTAAAACCCTAGCAACCATTGCTATGAAAGCTTTCTATTTTCCAGCTCTTTCTTTTCTCCATCCCCTTTCCCAGACATCTTTGTTCCCGACTTGCCACTTCCAGTTTTATCTCATAAAACCCACTTCTGTTCCTGGTTTTGTTCCCACGTCCTGACCTGGAGAAGGGCTGGCGTGCGCAGTGGGAGGCAGCCATTAAGGTTTGGCGCCACATGGCTTAACCCTCTGTGCTCACACCAGACTCTGGTGCACCCACCTGAATAAAGATTTGTATTGCTACCACCACGAGTTTGGTTCCTGGATCGTCTCTCTCTCTCCCACCCTCAACGCTAGCCTGGCAAGTGTAGATTGAAAATTTGAGCTGAGACATTAGCATAATGGTTATACAAAAGACTTTGATGCTTGAGGCACCAATGTCTCAGGTTCAGTCCCTGGTACCCCCATAAGCCATTGCTGAGCCGTGATCTACATTTAAAAAAAAAGGCACTTAAGACAGTTCCCTGAAATTTGAAGTCTTCATGGTGTTAAAAAGAGTGTTCTTGTAGAATGCATTTTGTTCGCTAACTACTGAAAGCTTAACAGAGATTCTAGAAATAACCTTTACTGGTGTGAGAAGGTGTGAGAGGAATGTCAAACAAGGTGTTCTTATCTGCAGGCTGAATTTAAAAGATAAGTAGGGACACCACCCTGTTCACCTGATTTCCCTATACCACATTGGGACTTCCTATACCACATTGTCGACCAGATCATGTTTCAGAGTCCTGATGAGCTGGGCTGGATGGAGTCTTTCATTTGTTGTGTAAGTTAATATTCTCACCCTTACAAAGATTTTATTTTTATTCAATACAGAAGACTTTTTTGGTCTGAATATATATGCATTTTTTTACATGTGAAAATTTCTCTTTAAGAATAGTGATGATTGTAAGAATCTTGGTTTACTATTGAAATGCAAACAACATACCTACAGTCTTATGGCATGATTACCTGGTAAGTCTTAAAAGGGCTTCTTTGCTTTTAGGTTTTTACCTTCTCACCAGGTAAATTTTTTGCCTGCTCTTGACAACGATATTGCATACACATGATGTAAAGCCTGGGAGTCGGTTGGTAGCACAGCAGGTTAAGCGCAGGTGGCGTAAAGCACAAGGACCAGTATAAGGATCCCGGTTCCAGCCCCTGGCTCTCCACCTGCAGGGGAGTTGCTTCACAGGCGGTGAAGCAGGTCTGCAGGTGTCTTTCTTTCTCTCCCCCTCTTTGTCTTCCCCGTCTCTCTCCATTCTCTCTGTCCTAGCTAACGATATCAATAATCACAACAGTAATAATTACAACAATAAAGCAACAAGGGCAACAAAAGGGAATAAATAAATAAATAAATATTTTAAAAAAGAGTTAAAGCCTAGAGTCAGAAAATGGAGTCTCTGTCTCCTCTGGTTAGCACTCATCACCAATGACAAACAGTTTCTATCAGTGGGAAGTATGTTCTTGGATCCATTTTATCTTCCTTTCCTTTTTTAAATGGAGGGATGATGTATTGTTCTACAGGGTACCTTTCTGTGGGATTGGTAATAATCATGGCCAGTGAAACTGCTTTGCGCAGAATTAATCTTCTGAATCAACACTTCCACAATAATGTTGCCTAATAAATCATCCCAAATTTTAAATCTTACATATGCCTTACAACTTTTTAGTTTTCTCCTGCATGGGCTACTTTTTACCAAAGCAATTCTGCAGTGAACTGTATTTACCTAGGTTGGTTCTGGCTTTGCTTTGTGAGCTTCCTCATTTCCCTTGATCCAGCAACAGCCTGAGACTTCCTCAGTCACTGCTATGTTGATGCTGACTGTGAGTGGTTAAAGCAAGTTAGGAGATCAAGGTGGGTGTGTTGCAGGGGAATGAGAGGGAACAGGGCAAAGGACACAGAGGTCCCCTCTAAGTTCCACTGGTAGGGTTCTAGAATGATGTCTGCATGGAAGAATTACAAGCAAGACAGTTATATTTCAGGGAGATGAGCATTTATTGAGACAAAACTGGGAGAGAAAAGGAAGGAAAGTACATGCCTTAGAGGTGTATAGATGAGAAAGAGGGAGAGAGAGGGGGAAAGGATAAGGGGGAGAGAGGGAGAGAGGGAGAGAGGGAGAGAGGGGGAGAGGGAGAGAGGGAGAGAGGGAGAGAGGGAGAGAGGGAGAGAGGGAGAGAGGGAGAGGGAGAGAGGGAGAGAGGGAGAGAGGGAGAGAGGGAGAGAGGGAGAGGGAGAGTGGGAGAGAGGGAGAGAGGGAGAGAGGGAGAGAGGGAGAGAGGGGGAGAGAGAGAGAGAGAGAGAGAGAGGCTGGGTGGTGGTGCACCTGGTTGAGCGCACATGTTACAATGTCCCAGGACGGGGGAATGTCCCTGCAGGGGAAAAGCTTCATGAGCAATGAAGCATGTCTGCAGGTGTCTCTCTGTCTCTCTCCCTCTCAGTCTCCCTCTGGCCTCTCAATTTCTGTCTCCAATAAATAAAAGTAATAAAAAGAGGGGTAAGAAAGAGATTGATTTTTGTTCTTTTAAGTTTTATCTGGGCTCCAGGAATGTGAGATTGATTTTTGTTCTTTTAAGTTTTATCTGGGCTCCAGGGATGTGAGGGACCCTGAAGGAATTTAACTTCAGTCATTGTCTTCAGTGCTCACATCTGTTTCATTTGCATTTTATGACCTTAGTTGTCAGGTAGAGAGGGCAATATTGGCACAGGATGCAGCCACTTTGGCCTTCTAGCTTCTTTTCTGACTTCTTTCAAGGTGCAGGGTAGGGCTTGCTTTTTCTTAAGCAGAGCTCTGACAGGTGGACCTTATCAAAAGGTGTAGTTGGAAGGAAAGAATGATTTGTGCCACTTTTATAAAGTACCACAAGTGGGGAAAGAGGATGGAGACTTAGTCAATTGTTTAAAGGTGAAATCACCAGAATCACATCTGTCTGTAAAGAAGTACTGCTTTACTAATGGTATTTGTCAACATCATTTGTGTTGTGTCAACATCATTTGGTATTGTCAACATCATTTGTGTTGTGTCTGATTAGTTTATTTTCCTTGTTCTCACTGTTTCTAAATCACGTTTCCCAAGCCACCTTGAATTCTTTATTTAATTCTTTCTCCTACCCCCAGCTTGTGATCTTCAGCATTATGCCTTCAGTGCCATAGTCAAGGGAATTTGAATAAAATAGTAAATGATACCATTTTTGACTACACAGATATGTAGTTGGGACTATGATAGCTCTTAGCTCTGGGGCTGGTGAGATAGCATGGAAGTGAGTGAAGTGTTAAAGGGGATCTTTCTCTACTAAGAAGATGCTGAACTGAGCTCCTTCCTCCTTTTGATGGTAACCACTAGAATAACTACCCTCTCCTTTGATGCTTTGCTGTGGTCTGCTGAAGCAGGCTTTTGTGAAGCTCAGTTCAGAGCCTCTTAACTGAAAAGAAGTAGACTTGCTATTGGAAAGCCTTAAATATGGAAGGAAATGGAGGGATAATCCTACTGGTTTCATAAGTGTGTATATTAGTAGTGCTTATTGCTGTGCTGGGATTAAGTGCCATTTAATGAGGGACAGTTTACGTATATGAGTTTCATGAATCACTGAGTATTATGGCTTTCAGAACAAGCTGGGTTATTGAAATCTGGTGAGATGGCCTTTGCCAGGGGCTAAGTAATTATAAAACAACTAACATTTACACAATGCTTACTGGCATCCTTCTAAGCAGTGTGCATAGACTCATCTTATCACCAAGCAATACTGTGATGTGAGTGCCATTGTTAGCTCTATTTCTCATATGAGGAAACCAAGGCACAGGGTATTGTCTAAGACAATAGTAGTTCCTGGACTTGAACCCACACAGTGTGCTTCAAAAATGTTTGTCTTTGTCCTTTGCTATTACTTTTCAGCTAGATGTGGGTTTTAGTGTGGAATAGAAAAGATACTTTCTAACATGAAGTGAAGAAGGTGAATTCCTCATTATTAATAGCTGAATAGTATTCTACCAAGTATATGTACCACAATTTTCTCAGCCACTCATCTGTTGTTGGACACCTAGGTTACTTCTAGGTTTTGGCTATTACAAACTGTGCTGCTATAAACTTAGATAGTGATAGGGACATGCAAAATCACATCATGACAAGTGATATAAATACAAATTCCACAAACCAGGAACAAAATTTGTGGCTGCTGGTTGGTGGAGAAAAAGAATGAAAAATTAAAGATCCCTTTAAAACACAATTATGAAAAAAAAAATCAGTTATGACATTCCCTAGCCTCAGTGAAGCCCCATGGTGGTTGCTTCCCTTGGTTAATCTGAATGTTCTTGCCTAAATTTTGTGACTGTTTTAAGGCGACAAGTTGGCATTCAGACAATGAGAATATCACTTCAGAGACACCTTTCCAGTGTTGGCTGTGTAGTTTAGGACTTGTTCTCCCTTGTCCTTTCCTGGCCCTTTGAGGTATTGGGAAGACATTGAGAGCTTCTCCTTGGGGGAATCAGCAATCCCCATCTTTACTGCTACTCATTCCCCTGCTTCTTACCTGTCTTCTTTTCCTCCTCTTCTTTTTCATCTGGCTCTTCTGTTCATTCTCAGGGTGATGAATTATTTCTATATATTCCTGACCTAGTTTCTATTCCTAGTCTTGATTTATTTCCATTTGTCTCTGAGACCTTAGCATAACTCAGGTGGAATTGGAAGACTGGACAGGGATGTTCAGCCCTACATCACATGAGGGCTAGAACCTGAGGTTTCTTTATATTGAGATTTGTGCTCCATCTGCCTCCCGGAGTTGTGGTGAAGTCAAATAATACGAGTTCATGAAAGTGCCCTTTAAAGTATGAAGTTTTTTCCATAAATGGAAAATAGTATTATTATTTCAACTTCCCTAAGTCTGGTGTTTTTTGAACTTCCTCACATTTGGCACTGGGGAAGTTGGCATGGCTAAGGGCTTGGTAAAGAGTATCTATCTGGGGGGCTGAGTGGTGGAGCACCTAGTTAAGCGCACATATTGCCAAGCGCAAGGACCCAGGTTCAAGCCCCTGTTCCTCACCAGCAGGGGGTCTGCATCACAAGCAATCAAGCAGGCCTGCAGGTGTCTGTTTTTCTCTATATCTTTCTGTCCTCTTTCAGTGTCTCTCTGTCTTGAAAGAAAAAATAGCAGGGGGTGTGGGGGGGAAATATATGTCCAAAGTTTGTGGTCATGCTGTTTTTTTTGTTTTCTGAATAGTCTTCCTACTATATTTTTATGTTTCTTAAAGTTACTTGGTTTACAAAGCAGGCCTTTGATACTTTTTTGTATTCTTCTTTCTTCTTCTTCTTCTTCTTCTTCTTCTTTTTTTTTTTTTTTTTCAAGTTTCTAGCCTGTGGTTACTAAAAAATCTATATTTCAATCTTATAAAAGATCCATGATGAGTCTTGTTTTTTGAAAACAAGGCAAAACAAGGAATCACCCAAGATCATGAATTAGAGATATAACATGTTTGATGTATATTTTTTGGTTTATATGTCTAGCAAATAGTATTGAATACTTTTTGAGTATAAAGCTGTTTTAGGGACTGGGGGTAGGGGTGTAGCAGTGAATAAAACAAATAAAATTTTGGCCCCTGTTCCATTTTCATCATAGTGAACATGCTTAACTAATGAAGAAGCACTTTAGATTTTTGGGATATGGCAAATTCTGCAGAAGGTATTCAAGGATTCCCTAGAACAATGCATAGCTCATTTGAATGCTAATATCATGTGGGTTAATGATACTAATTTCATTGTTAGATGCTTTCACACAGGCAACTCTATTAGTTATTAGGTTCTTTCTTTTTCTGTGCTTAGTTTATTTTGTCACAAAAAAGATATGATGAAATTAGTAGCTCCACAAAACTTTATAAATATATATGTGCATTATTTGAACAAATTAGGGCAGTTTTTTGCATGGCAGCTTTTGTCTGACACAATTATTAGAGTAAAATAATTCTTTAGACCCCCCCAACATTGTGCTAACTTTATAGAATTTAACATATTAATGAGAATGTTTACAAGTATTCATAGAATTTGTGATTGGCATTCTGTTAAAGATTGAATACCAACATATTTTTTTCCTTGTGTAACCCTTCAGGTAGATTTAAAAAAAATTTTTATTTATAAAATAGAAAATATTGACAAGACCATAGGATAAGAGGGGTACAATTCCACACAATTCCAACCGCCAGAGCTCTTAATCTAATCCTCTTCCTTGAAAGCTTTCCTATTCTTTTTTTTTAATTTATTTTTTATTTAAGAAAGGATAAATTAACAAAACCATAGGGTAGGAGGTATACAACTGAACACAATTCCCACCACCCAATCTCCATATCCCATCTCCTCCCCTGATAGCTTTCCCATTCTCTATCCCTCTGGGAGCATGGACCCTGGGTCGTTGTGGATTGCAGAGGGTGGAAGGTCTGGCTTCTGTAATTGCTTTCCCGCTGAACATGGGTGTTGACTGGTCAATCCATACTCCCAGTCTGCCTCTCTCTTTCCCTAGTAGGGTGGGTCACTGGGGAAGCGGAGCTCCAGGACACATTGGTGGGGTCTTCAGTCCAGGGAAGCCTGGCCGGCATCCTGATGGCATCTGGCCGGCATCCTGATGGCATCTGGAACCTGGTGGCTGAAAAGAGAGTTAACATACAAAGCCAAACAAATTGTTGAGCAATCATGGACCCAAAGGTTAGAATAGTGGAGAGGAAGTGTTGGGGGGGGGGGTATTCACTGCAAACTCTAGTGTACTTTTGCTTTCAGGTATATATTTTGCACTAGTTTATGGATACGTGTGAACATATGTTCTCTCTCACAGAACCTGGTCTATATCTAGGTTTTGGGACTTTGTTAGAAAGTGAACCACCTATTCATAGAATACTATGAAAGGAAATGTCTCACCCGAGTAATGAAGCTGAAGGGTTGTCATTCCACACCTGAAGTCTCTGGACACAGTCTGAGCTGAAGCATGTTGAGGTGGCAATCGTTGCATTGATTAGGTTGCGATTGGCAGATGCAGTATTATTTGATATGGATTGGGAGAGGCATGCGGGAAAGTGGGCCCTATCCTAAGGTTCCAGGACTGGGGGAAATATAGGCTCTATAGTGGAGATATGAGGTTCCTGCTGTCTTAGCGTTCAAAAAGACAATGGATAGTTAATGTTCTCATCATATTATTTGGTAATTGGGTTAACTTTGAAAAGTCCTTTTGTTAGAGTTTGTTGTATAGTATCCAGTATCTTGTGCTATTGGTTGCTTCTGATCTACTTGGTCTAGGCTTCTGAGAGAGTCTGCATATCAAATACACAGCCTATATATTAAAAGACTAAGTCAACCAAAAAGAGGTGTGTACTCCTATGTTCATAGCAGCACAATTCATAATAGCTAAAGCCTGGAAGCAATCCAGGTGCCCCAAAACAGATGAGTGGCTGAGAAAGCTGTGGTATATATACACAATGGAATACTATACAGCTATCAAGAACAATGAACCCACCTTCTCTGACCCATCTTGGACAGAGCTAGAAGGAATTATGTTAAGTGAGCTAAGTCAGAAAGATAAAGATGAGTATGGAATGATCCCACTCATCAACAGAAGTTGAGAAAGAAGATCTGAAAGGGAAACTAAAAGCAGGACCTGATCAAATTGTAAGTAGGGCACCAAAGTAAAAACCCTGTGGTGAGGGGTAGACATTGCAGCTTCTTGGGCCGGTGGGGGGTGGGGGTGGGTGGGTGGGATGGGACACAGTCTTTTGGTGTTGGAAATGGTGTTTATGTACACTCCTAGCAAAGTGTAGTCATATAAATCACTAGTTAATTAATAGGAGAGGGGGAAAATTAATTGTATGTCTCGAAGTTTTTGAAAGCTTTCCTATTCTTTATCCTTCTGGGAGTATGGACCCAGTATCATTATGGGGTGCAGAAGGTGGGAGGCCTGGCTTCTGTAATTGTTTCCCCACTGAATATGGACATTGGCAGGTTGATCCATACTCCCAGCCTGTCTCTCTCTTTCCCTAGTGGAGCAGGCATCTGGGGAGGTGGGCTTCCAGGACACATTGGTGGGGTCTTCTGCCGAAGGCAGTCAGGTTGACATCATGGTAGCATCTAGAACCTGGTGGGAGGTAGATTTTTGAAAGGTAGAGGTAGAGATACAGATAGAGGGAAAGAAAGCACAGCACCAGAACTTCCTTCAGTGTGGTGGGGGCCCAATTCAAAGGTGGGTTGTACACATGGCAAAGCAACACACTATCCAAGTGGCTTTTTTTACCTATCCACAGGAAAGTATTTAATTTTCCCTAAGGTTTGTCAATAGATTCTTCAAAAAGCTAACATTTTCGTCAAGACCCAATTATAAATGGTACAGTCTTGTTTGCCAAGGAATATGTGTAAAGTTGTGTTGAGAGTAGATTAATTAATTAATATGAGAGAATGAACAAGAGTGGAAGAAGAGAGAAAGAGGGATGCAGGTCTATGGTCTAGCAAACTGAACTATCTCTTCAAATTCACCCCTCTTTATCACCTATGTCAAAGCCCCTACAAGTCTCCAGGTATTTTTACTTCCCCATCCCCTAGTAAGAAGCTGTCTTGTCCCTCCACAAGTAATCTCTTGCTTCTAGCAGTTCTGTAAGTGCTGCGTCCCATGGCTCTGTGATCTCCTTGAATCAGTCTACTTCCTGCATGGGTGTGAGTGGAGGAGGTATGCCAAGTACATTAGAGAATTATCTTAGGTGGAGAATAAATGATGGGGGAATAGCATTTTCTTTGTTCTGTTTTGCCTTATAAGGGGGTAAAGATGGTTAATTCTGAGAAGGTATTGACCTAAATGGAATCTTTCTCTTTTCAGATAATGTGGATGCAAGTGATCTTAAGCAGTTTTTTGAGACCAACTATTCTCAGATATATTTCATCTTCTATGAAAATTTTATAACACTGGAAAATAGTTTGAAATTAAAAGGTAAGAATTTGGGCATTTGCCCCCTATATAACAGTTATTGTTTAGGGTTTTGATGCATTTTTATACATTTTCAAATTTTCTTTCTTGACAAGCAGAGCTGTGAGATGCAGCGGCTTACTTAGCTTGTTTGTTTCACTTGAGCTTTTCCTCATACAGTTATTAATCAAACAGCCAATGAGCTCAGTGTGGGGAGGGGGAGAAGAAAACCACAGAAAGCATAAGTCCCACCAGAATGATTTACTTAAAAAGAAAAGTAATATCATGCACAGTGTAAAAAAAGAAAAAAAAATACAGGTTCTACTTAAAAAATTTGAAATGAGAACTAAAGTATCCATTTTGTGCAGAACTCCCATCTAGTTCTTTAGAGGCAATCACTATTATAGCTTTGCATATTTTTCCACATTTGATATTTTAAAAAATTATTATCTTTATTGGATAGAGACAGCCAGAAATCAAGAGGGAAAGGAGAGAGAGAGAAAGAGAGATGCCTTCAGCACTGCATCACCAGTAGCAAAGCTTTCCCCCTACAGGTGGGAGCTGGGGGCTTGAACCGGGGTCCTTGTGCACTGTAACATATGCATGCTACCAGGTGCGCCACCACTCAGCCCCTCCACATTTGTTATTAATATATAGTGAATGACTGTAGTAGTACCCATATATGCATGTATAAAATATTCTTTGAGAAACGAAGCCAAGAAAGTCACAGTGCACATTTTCCTTTGGATGAATAGTCTGGTGTTTTTTCAAAGAGCCTTCTAGTCATTTTTTCCTGGGCAATTATTTAACCTCCTTCTGACTCACATCCCTGCTTTCATCATTAAGTATGTATCTAGGGACTTCAGGACAGAATTTGGCACATAGTATGCATTCAGTAAGTGTCAGTTGCCATTACTATTAGCTTCTTTTATTTTCATGTAATCTGTGTTGGAAATCTTTCCTGGTTGGCATGTCTATTTCTGTCTTAGCTTTAAATAGATACTATGTTGAATAGAAATGCAGTAATTCTGGTTGACTTCTGAATATCTCTGTCAGAATTGCTGAGTTTTAAGGTAAGAAAAGACTCCAGAGATTGGGTTGTCCATTGGGCTATCTTCATTTTTAGGACTGAGAAAACCCTGTCCTCATATTTTTCCACTACTGATGTAAAAATCACAGATCATTTAATTGTACAGGTATATTTCTACCCAGGTTTCAGGTTGATTAATTTGGAACTCATTTTTCTGATCAGTGATTTTTCAGAACAATATTTTTGAACTAGTAGAATAGATGTCACTTGTTAAACCTGTTGAGTCAGAAATGGCAGGTGAAACTCAGCAATCTCTGTGTTAATAAGACCTTTGAAGGATTGCTCCTGTTTTACTAAGTTTGAGAAGCAATGTTCTGTTTCATGTTTCTTTCATTAAACTAACAGACAGATACTATGTTGCCAGTAGTCTTGTTTTGCTTACCTGTAGATGAGAGGGTTTTATATACCTGATCTGAACCATATCTATCTTTATATCTCTCTCTCTGTGTGTGTATACACACACACACACACACACACACACACACACACACACATATATACACAGAGAGAGAGGTAAGTTGAGAGTGAAGAAAAGAGAGAGAGACCTGTAACATAGTTTCACCATTCATGAAGCCCCCCCCATTGCAGATGGGGGTGGAGGGCTTGTACCAGGGTCTTTGTAATGTGTAATACATGCATTCTACCAGATATGCCACTGCCTAACCCCCAAACCATACGTATGTTTGCATCCTGAAACATGCCTTACCATGTGGAACCTGACACTGGTAGTTCAATGTCTCTTTTACATTTAATATTTTATTTAACCACACATTCAATATTTGTTCGTAAAAACACTATGCTAAATCCCTGGGAGAAATTCAGAGTATTATATCCTAAATATGTTAATGGAGGACGGATTCTAATAGTTATAAACTGCTCTGGGAATAAGACTTACATCACTAACTGCTTAGCAAGTTAGAAAGTCATGTATACTGTAAAAGAGAAATATTCAAAATATTGTGGTTGTTGAGAGAAGGAGATAAATTTTTGCTGAGCAGAACTTATGAAGGGACCTTGAAGGAGATGTAGGATTTCAGGTGGATGAAAATGACACTGTAGATAGAGAGTGGAACATGAGCAAAGGCAGGGAGGCTATTTTTTAAAGAATATTATAATAAATATATTTTATAACATATTATGCATTTTAAAATAACTTTTTATTAGTGATTTAATATTGACAAGCTTGTGGTATAAGAGGGGTACAATTCCATACAATTCCCACCACCGGAGTTCCATATCCCCTCCCCTCCATTGGAAGGTTCCTTATTCTTTATCCCTTTGGGAGCATGGACCAAAGATATTTATGGGGAATAGAAGGTGGAAAGTCTGGCTTCTATAATTGCTTCTCTGCTGGACATGGGCTTTGGTAGGTCAATCCATACTCCCAGCCTATTTCTGTCTTTCCCTATTGGAGCAGGGCTCTGGGGAGGTGAGATTCCAGGACACATTGGTGAGATCTTCTGCCCATGGAAGTCATGTTGGCTTTATGGTAGCATCTGCAACTTGATGACTGAAAAGCACTAATATATAAAGCAGAACAATTTGTTTAATAATCAGGAACCTAAAGGTAAAAATATAGGAGATGAGATTTGAAGTCTTCATGTTGGAAAAACCTAGGAAGTCTATTTTAGCTATCTTCCAAAGAGCCCATGACTTTACTAATTTTTGACTGAATCCAACATCCAACATGCAGGTGGGCTAGGAGTATTGTCTGGGAAGATGGTGTCAGAGTTGAGGATAGGACTAGAAAGCTGGATCAGGACAGAGAGAAGCTCCCAAATATGGGGAAAGTATATAAATACTGTTA
Organism: Erinaceus europaeus; assembly: GCF_950295315.1. Classification (NCBI taxonomy): domain Eukaryota; kingdom Metazoa; phylum Chordata; class Mammalia; order Eulipotyphla; family Erinaceidae; genus Erinaceus; species Erinaceus europaeus. The sequence goes on along the minus strand of NC_080162.1, from coordinate 52,986,674 downwards.
ACTGTAAACCCTATTCATGTGCCCTAGGGCCCATGTTTATTCATATTTAGCACAGGAGCCTGTGTAACCTCTGCATACCTGTCAGTCTGAGCTCGAATTCTAAGGTCATAGCTAGGCACATTCTAGGCTGCACTCATTTCAGGACCAGTCTTCCTTGAGTAGTAGAGTATATTGACTCAGCCTTCCTTCAGAGAGTGGGGCAATTTCTACCACTGTTGTTCTACATTGAGGGCAATGTTCTGTAGAGGCCACAAGAGGGTTTATGATATTGTTCCTGATGGAGATGACCAGTGATATTGGAAAGAGGAATGTATTAGAGGTCTAGGCTCATGGGAGGCTATTTTTAGGGCACATGTGGAGAAAGCAGAAAACATGGGAAAGAGATTTTCAGGAAATCAAATTATGCTTGACTGACAAGAAGGCTTGGATTCATGGTTAGCAAGTTTGAATTTTTTTTTTTTTTTTTTTTTGGTGGCTACAACTCTTGGAAATGTTCGCTACTAAGACAGTATCTTGTTGTTTTGTCAGTGAGCCAGAGGTAGGAAAACTAGAGGCTGGTTTTTTCATTCATATGGGAACTGGTGAGCTCCAATCCAGGGAGGTGACTGTGAAGTGCAGAGAAAGTGTTAAGCTTGAATGTGCACTCTCTTCATGAGACTTAGATATAAGGAAAGGGGATGCAAACAGGCAAAGTCAAAGATGCTTTCAGGATATTGAATTTGGTTCATAAGTCACCAATTCTGCAGTAGGAAACTCTAGAAGGAAACTAGGTTTAGAAAGTAAGAAGATAAGTGAAGTTTTTCAGCCTATAGGGTACCCAGGTGTAGGTTTTGGCTATTAGTAAAATACAGAGGCTGGAGCTTGGGATCAAGGTGAAATTATTGCCAAAGAAGAAAATGTGTGTTGTGAAAGGAGAAAAATTAGAATTTTGGGGTGGATTCTTTCATCCAGCAGATAAATACAGGAGTTGAAAAAAGGGAAGAGTTGCTAGGAAACAGTTTTGTCTCAGAGCTCAGAATCATGTTGAATAAGGTAAGCCAGAAAGAGAAGGATGAATATGGGATGATCCCACTCAAAGACAGAAGTGGAAAAAATAAGAAAAGAAAGGAAAACACAAAGCGGAAATTGGACTGAAGTTGGTGTCTTGCACCAAAGTAAAATACTTTGGAGTGTGTGTAGGGGTGGGGTGGGTAGGGTTCAGGTCTTGGAATATGATAGCAGGGAAGGACCTAGAGGGGGTTAGATTGTTATGTGGAAAACTGAGAAATGTTACACACATACAAACTACTGTATTTTACTGTCAACTGTAAACCATTCATCCCCCCAATAAAGAAAAACAAAACAAAACAGAATTTCAAGAAATTAAAGGTGAACAATGACTTTTGTTACAAAAAGTTAACTAATGGAAGAGATTGTCACTGATTATTAAAGAAAAGTTATACATGAGCTGTGAGGTGAGAAACTGAGAAGAGAACAATGAAGTAACTTAGATGAGATATAATGGCTGCATATGAGAATTCTCTTCTAAAAAAAGTTTGATGATGGAAACAGAGGATTATATCTAATGTGTAGCTTGGCCATAGGAAGGTTTTGAATGATGCATTTACCTGTTTGCAGGGTGTGGAAACAGACTGATGCTATAAGGTATTCGGACAAGTGGTTGAGGCAAAATGAAGTAAAATCAAGAGGATATAGAAATTCTTTTTTTTTTTTAATTTATTTTTTATTTAAGAAAGGATAAATTAACAAAACCATAGGGTAGGAGGGGTACAACTCCACACAATTCCCACCACCCAATCTCCATATCCCATCCCCTTCCCTGATAGCTTTCCCATTCTCTATCCCTCTGGGAGCATGGACCCTGGGTCGTTGTGGGTTGCAGAGGGTGGAAGGTCTGGCTTCTGTAATTGCTTCCCCGCTGAACATGGACGTTGACTGGTCGGTCCATACTCCCAGTCTGCCTCTCTCTTTCCCTGGTAGGGTGGGTCTCTGGGGAAGTGGAGCTCCAGGGCACATTGGTGGGGTCTTCAGTCCAGGGAAGCCTGGCTGGCATCCTGATGGCATCTGGAACCTGGTGGCTGAAAAGAGAGTTAACATACAAAGCCAAACAAATTGTTGAGCAATCATGGACCCAAAGGTTGGAATAGTGGAGAGGAAGTGTTGGGGGGGGGGTATTCACTGCAAACTCTAGTGTACTTCTGCTTTCAGGTATATATTTTGCAGTAGTTTATGGATACGTGTGAACATATGCTCTCTCTCACAGAACCTGGTCTATATCTAGGTTTTGGGACTTTGTTAGAAAGTGAACCACCTGAGATGGAATTAGAGAATACAATGAAAAGAAAGGTCTCACCCGAGTAATGAAGCTGAAGGGTTGTCATTCCACACCTGAAGTCTCTGGACACAGTCTGAGCTGAAGCATGTTGAGGTGGCAATCGTTGCATTGATTAGGTTGCGATTGGCAGATGCAGTATTATTTGATATGGATTGGGAGAGGCATGCGGGAAAGTGGGCTCTATCCTAAGGTTCCAGTACTGGGGGAAATATAGGCTCTATAGTGGAGATGGGAGGTTACTGTTGTCTTAGGGTTCAAAAAGACAATGGATAGTTAATGTTCTCATCATATTATTTGGTAATTGGGTTAACTTTGAAAAGTCCTTTTGTTAGAGTTTGCTGTATAGTACCCAGTATCTTGTATGTAACTGTGCCATTGGTTGCTTCTGATCTACTTGGTCTAGGCTTTTGAGAGAGTCCGCATATCAAATACACACCCTATATATTAAAAAAGACTCAGTCTGTGTTTTAAGAACTTAGAGACATACAATTAATTTTCCCCCTCTCCTATTAATTAACTAGTGATTTATATGACTACACTTTGCTAGGAGTGTACATAAAAGCCATTTCCAACACCAAAAGACTATGTCCCACCCCACCCACCCACCCCCACCCCCCACCAGCACAGGAAGCTGCATGTCTACCCCTCACCACAGGGTTTTTACTTTGGTGCCCTACTTACAATTTGATCAGGTCCTGCTTTTAGTTTCCCTTTCAGATCTTCTTTCTCAACTTCTGTTGATGAGTGGGATCATTCCATACTCATCTTTATCTTTCTGACTTAGCTCACTTAACATATTTCCTTCTAGCTCTGTCCAAGATGGGTCAGAGAAGGTGGGTTCATTGTTCTTGATAGCTGTATAGTATTCCATTGTGTATATATACCACAGCTTTCTCAGCCACTCATCTGTTGTTGGGCACCTGGGTTGCTTCCAGGTTTTAGCTATTATGAATTGTGCTGCTATGAACATAGGAGTACACACCTCTTTTTGGTTGGGTGTTATGGAGTCCTTGGGGTATAACCCCAGGAGAGGAATTACTGGATCCTATGGAAGGTCTATGTCTAGCCTTGTGAGAGTTTTCCAGACTGCTCTCCACAGAGGCTGGACCAATTTACATTCCCACCAGCAATGCAAAAGGGTTCCTCTGTCCCCACAGCCTTTCCAGCATTTGTTGCTGTTGTCCTTTTTGATGTATACCATTCTTACATGAGTGAGGTGTTATCTCAATGTTGTCTTAATTTGCATTTCTCTGACAATCAGTGACCTAGAGCAGTCTTTCATATGTTTGTTAGCCTTTTGGATCTCCTCTGAGGTAAATGTTTTGTTCATATCTTCTGCCCATTTTTGAATGGGGTCATTTGCTTTTTTGATGCTAAGTTTGCTGAGCTCTTACTATATTTTGGTGACTAGTTTCTTGTCTGATGTATGGCATGTGAAGATCTTCTTCCATTCTGTGAGGGGTCTCTTTGTTTGTTTAATAGTTTCTTTGGATGTGCAGAAGCTTTTCAATTTGATATTCATTGGTTTGTTTCTGCTTTAGTCTTTCTTGCAACTGGGTTTATTTCATCAAAGATGTCCTTGAGGTGTAGGTAGGAAAGTGTTTTACCAATGTTTTCCTCTAAGTATTTGATTGTTTCTGGTCTAACATCCAGGTCTTTGATCCATTTTGTTTCTGGCGAGATAAAGTGGTTCAATTTCATTCTTCTGCATGTTACAACCCAGTTTTCCCAGCACCATTTATTGAAGATAGCCTCCTTCCATTTAATGCTTTGGGCCCCCTTATTAAAGATTAGATGTCCATAGGTGTGGGGATTTATTTCTGGGCTTTCAATTCTGTTCCACTGGTCTGTGTGCCTATTTTTGTTCCAGTACCATGTTGTTTTGATGATGATGATGGCTTTGTAATATAGTTTGAGATCTGGGAGTGTGATGCCGCCATTTCTGTTTCTTTTCCTCAAGATGGTTTTGGCAATTCTAGGTGTTTTCAGGTTCCAAATAAATGATTGTAGTATTTGTTCTATTCTCTTAAAGAAGCTTGGTGGAACTTTGATGGGTATTGCATTAAATTTGTATATGGCTCTGGGGAGAATATTCATTTTGATGATATTTATTCTTCCAATCCATGAGCATGGGATATCTTTCCATTTCTTGGTATCAGTTTCTATTTCCTTGAGTAGCGACACATAGTTTACAGTATACAAGTCTTTCACTTCTTTGGTCAACTTTATTCCTAGGTATTTTATTGATTTTGATGAAACAGTAAATGGGAGTGATTTCTGGATGTCTTCTTCTTCAGATTTAGTGTTTGCATAAAGAAATGCCACTGATTTTTGTACATTGATTTTGTAGCCTGACACCTTGCTATATTGCCTAATAACTTCCAGTAGTTTTCTGCTGGATTCTTTAGGTTTTTCTATGTATACTATCATATCATCTGGAAATAGTGAGAGCTTGACTTCTTCCCTTCCAATCTGTATTCCTTTGATTTCTTTCTCTTGCCTGATTGCTATGGCAAGAACTTCCAATACTATGTTGAAGAGTAACGGTGACAGTGGACAGCCCTGTCTAGTCCCTGATCTGAGGGGGAATGCTTTCAGCTTCTGTCCATTGAGTATGATGTTAGCTGTAGGTTTGCTATATATAGATTCCACTATCTTGAGGAATTTCCCATCTATTCCTATTTTTTGTAGAGTTTTGAGCATGAATGGGTGTTGGATTTTGTCAAAGGCTTTCTCTGCATCTATTGAGATAATCATGTGGTTTTTGGCTTTGCTTTTATTGATGTGGTGAATGACATTGATTGACTTATGGATGTTGAACCAGCCTTGCATTCCTGGGATGAATCCCACTTGGTTGTGATGAACAATCTTTTTGATGTGCTGTTGTATCCGGTTGTTCAAGATCTTGTTTAATATTTTGGGGGATATAGAAATTCTAACTGCGTCTGCACATCTGTACAATTCCGAAGCATGATGGGGAAGAAACTTAGGGTAACTTATATGGCTGAATCTTTCAGAATATTCCAAGCTATGATAGGTTGTCATACCATATATCGGCATGTACCCAGACTCCTAACAAATTTTTCTTAATGTGATACTCATATTTTTCTTCGGGGTTTATACATTAATATAAATATTGAACTTTAAATATTTTTTCTAAATTGGTAGATATTCCCAATATGAAATAATATGATTTTAATCTTGCTTCCTAGCTTTGCTCCACTTTGCTTTCTTTTACAATGTGTGTAAGGAGAAAAGTGTGATGTTACATGCTGTCAAAATAGAAAAAAAAAATTAAATCCCACATAAAAAAAATAAAAACACCAAAAGGTCCATGACCTAAAAACCCATTTTCAAAGAGTTCTTCCTCCTATTTTCTTTCACCTTTTGTTCCCTTTATCTTCTTTAACTTTATTCATTTATTTTGATAGGACAAAGAGAAGAGAGAGAAGGAGAGAAAGAGACAGAGACACCTACAGTACTGCTTCACCTCTTGTGAAGCTTCCCTGCTGCAGATGTGTACCCGGAGCTTGAACCACTGCCTGACCCCTGCTCCCTTTATCGTTTAGGAAAAAAAAAATGTAGTTGATCTTTTGAATATGTATTTTTGAGGCATAAAAAAATCGTACAAACAAATGGAGTATCTTAAAACAACAACCTGTCACTAGTTATGGTTTTCTGAATCTGTTGGTAAATTTTGGTTTATACTACCGTGTGCCTCTGACATAAGCTAGTGGCAGAAGACCTCACTCATGTGTTTTGAGATGGGTAAACTATTGATTAGGGTTTCTTAAATCCCCTTCACATGGCTTCTCTTTTCCTGCCCCAAGCAGACATGTTTCCTTTACTTGATGACTTCAGGATTCCAGACTCAAGAAATGAACACCTCTTTCAGACCTGTTCTTATTTCACAATTGTTCGTATCTTACTGGCCAGAGCAAATCACATGGCATCTCAAGTGTAAGAAATACGGACATTTCTTGATGGAAGGGGAACACTATTCATTTTTGTAAACGATCATAATGAAGAACCAACAGAAATAGGGAAAAAGACTAAAGCTTCTTGCCTTTCTATGTTTTAGTTGAGGTATGTATAGAGAAGAAAATGTACCAAGATGAAAGGATAAAGGAAAAATACGAAGTGAAAATAGTAAAATTAACTGTGATAGATTCAGTTTTCCAATTATTCAGGCCAAAGTTTTAGCATGATTGGATGTATCTTCAAAATACTTTCCGGATTTTGGCCTCTTCTGCTTGGCTGTGCTGATAATGTTGACATTCTTCATTTATGCTTGTACCTTTCCTCTCTCTTTAAAAAAGCAGCTGGAATGGTGTTTTATAAATATGTAAACCAAGATTCTCCAGGACCCCAAACCCACAAATGCCTTTCCATTCCTTAAGTCAGTTCAGTGACCTCAGATCCTCCCTTCCTACCCTCCTATACCCCATCTGCTTTTGGGCCTTATCTACTGTACCTGTTCTCATTGTCTAGCCATAAAGGCCCTCTCGTTTCCTGACCATGTCACACTTGTTCAGCCATAGGGACTTAACACTTCCTGATCCCTCTCCAAGGAACATATCTTCTCCCCATCCCAGTTTCTATATTGTTTATTTCCTTTTCTCCCAAATTTCCATGCAGCTTACTCTTTGAATAACAAACTATAGAAATGATCCCTGAAAGTATAGTCTTCGCAGCTTACTCTTTGAAACCTTTATCTTTGCTCAGATGGATTTTGCACTTCTGTAGCCAAAATTGTACACCGTGCTTTTTTGACATTCCTCATCTGACTTTCCTTTTGTTTTTGTCACTTTTTCATGTATTGAAAACCTCGTCCTTCCAGAAAGTAAGTTTCTGCAGGGCAGGGTTTGTTATGTTTCATTCACATCTGTATTCTTGAGCTTCAGGATAAATTGGATCTCTCTAGATTCTTTAGTATTTCATCCATGAGTAAATGATTAATTCAAAGGACTGTTTGGATCTAGTTAGATCAGTTTCCACAGTTTATAGCACTCTGCCTGTTATAATGCATTATTACATATAGCAATGTCATTCTTTTGTGTATTGTCTAGAACTGCTTTTGCACTTTGCCAGAAGAAGTAGTGGTATAAGAAAGGCCTGTAAAACCTGAACTATATACTATCTGCTTTTTTTTGTAGAGAAAAATTTACCTCTTCCTAAGTTAGATGACACTTAGCATAGTGCTTGGTACATAAATTCTGAACAATGCATGCTAACTGTTTCTGTAGGTGTAGTTATTATTATTGTATTTTCATCATTGAAAGGACAGCATGTAGTTATTCATAGGGGTACATGACTTTTATATTTTCTAATGCTTTAAGCCTATTCATATCACAGAACTAGAACTCCTTGTTTTTGTTCTTCACTCTGCCATAAGCTGAATTTAGTGAGAAGTGAATAAATTACTGGTCATAGATTCATAACAACTTGGAAATCATGGGAGCTATATGTAAGCAGTTAGTAAGGAAAAGCTATGCCAGATATGGACCCACGCTGTCTAGCTTAGTTGTCCATGTTCTTTCCTAATACAAGCTTTATACTACTTCATGGCCTTTCTGAATAATTGAATGTACATTGGCTCTGAGCTGTTGTAAGATTTTGACACAATTTCTGATACCCTGAAATTTATAGGTTGTGATAATAACTGCTTTTAAAAAATCTGTTTCAGGGAATAATAAATCACAACGGGAGGAGCTGGACTCTATCCTTTTTCTTTTTGAAGTAAGTCTTTTATTAATTCATTTATATTTTAATATTCTTGTAAAATAGTGATATTTTAAGTATATAATTTCACTTAGGGGTGAATAGAAATGATAAACTATCCTTCCACTTTTACAAATAATGCTGTAAAAACAATCTTGTAATTTTTTGGTTTAAAACACTGGAGGATGTTATTGTTTAGATGAGCAAATATGCTCATTTTAAATACTAATTTATATTCTCATATTACTCTTTTATAAAGGCCATGTGAACTTATATGTAAACTTATACATGAACTTATATGTAAGCTTACAAATAAGTCTTATGAAAATTTCCTTGACCAACAGTAGAGATGATATGTCTTTTTAACCTAGCCACACATGAAAAAACACGCTGTTTTGTATATGTGTTTTTCTGAATACTAGTAAGGATGCAGTCTTTGTACATGTCTTTGCACTCACTTAAAATGACTCACTCATTTAAAATGATATTTGGATACAGTTCTTCATCTATGAAAGTTTTTCTTTTCAAACGTATTAGACAACTAGCCAGATAACTGATCTCTTGAGGACTAAACTCAGAATACATATACTTTGAAGAAACATTTGCTTAGGTTGATATGATAACAGCTTCATGATTGTAAAGAAAAAAAAAAACCAAACAAGCCACCTAATGTGTATTTGCTGTCGAGCTGGTTGGAGGGGATGGCCAAGGAGGAAGTTCTCTTCATAAACCGGGCATATAGAATAAAGCAGATGTGGGGAACCTTCAGCCCAGGTCTTGGCTCATGGCTGATGCTTGCTATCTGTTGTTCCTTTTTTCTTCTTTGAGAGCAGTGCTTTCTCTCTGGATTAATACACATTGATTCACTGCATATTTTAAGGTGGTTATTACATTTCCTGGGAGTAAAAGCTCTGTAGATGAATTGTTTTTAATACAAACTTTAATTAAATATGTGCTGAGTGTCACTTATTTGAGTACATCCAATAAATTGTTTTACTTGTGCAATGATTTGTACATTTGCTAAAGAATCACACACACACACACACACACACACACACACACACACACACACACACACACATCTTGTAAAGCATGATAGTAAAACCCCTATTCTTGACACTTCCTCCCTACCCATTTTAAGAATGTGAAGCTGCTTAGGTGCTCCTGATCTCATCCCTTTTCTCTTCTGAAGAAAGCAACTTTTATTGTGTCCTTTCTTTTAAAAATGATTTTAACCCATTTATTTACTTTTGTATTTTTCTCCTTGAACAATGAATTTAGTAGGTTTGGTTTTGCATATAATGAAGTTAATCTTTTTTATTTAATTTTTTATTTATAAAAAGGAAACATTGACAAAACCATAGGATAAGAGGGGTATAACATCACATAATTACCACAACCAGAACTCTGTATCCCATCCCCTGATATCTTTCCTATTCTTTAACCCTCTGGGAGTATGATCTCAAGGTCCTTGTGGGATGCAGAAGGTGGAAGATCTGGCTTCTGTAATTGCTTCCCCACTGAACATGGGTTTTGGTAGGAGGAGCTCCAGGACATATTGGTGGGGTTGTCTGTCCAGGGAAGTCTGATCGGCATCATGCTAGTAGCATCTGGAACCGGGTGGTTGAAAAGAGAGTTAACATACAAAGCCAAACAAATTGTTGACCAGTCATGGAACTAAAGGCTGGAATAGTGCAGATGAAGGGGGGGGGGGTGTCTCTGTTTTGTAGATAGCTAAAAGGCATATTTTAGTTATATTCCAAAGGGCCTGTGGCTATACTAGTGTTTTTATTTATTTCCTTTTTTGTCTGAGCTTGAAATCTGATATGCAGGTGGATCCTAGTTATTGTCTGGAGAGATGATGTCATGGCTGGCAGAAGGACCAGAAAGCTGGATCAGGGAAGAGAATAGCTCACAAATATAGGAAATGTGTATAAATATTGTTGACTGTAAACCCCACTGATTTGATGTGATCATATTCAGCTTAGGAGCCTATGTGACCTCGGCATCCCTGTAGATCTGAGCTCACATTCTGTGATCATAAGTAGGAACATTCCAAGCTGCCCCAATTATCAGGACCCATCTTCCTCAGGTGTAGCATAGAGTATGTTATGCAGCCTCCCTTCAGAGGATGGAACATTCTCTACCATTGTTGATCCAAGTTGAGGGCAAGGTGCTATGGGGGCCCACAAAGGGGTCTGTTTTGTTGTTCCTACTAGGAATGACCAGTTACAATGGAAAGAGGGATCTATTTGAGGTCTAGGCCCATCATGTCTGTTTGGGAATCTCAGGACTCCCCGACTAGGGCCCTAGCTGATGGGGTGGCCTGATAGTGACTAAAGTCATCCTTAAAGTATGCCAATGTCTTGCCCTTATTCAGCTTTTGCAGTCCTCGCTTTGATGAGGTTAGCTTTGGAGTGAGTGAGAAAACTGTAATAGGAAGTAGGTGAGGAGGGTATCTAAGTCTAAGTAGACACTATTTCATTATGAACTTGATACTGACTCACTACAGACTATTGTGTTTATTTGCTTTCAGGTATATATTTTGGCCTAATTTATGGATACATGTGGACATATGTCCTATCTTATGGGACCTGGTCTATATCTAGGTTTTGGGATTTTGTTAGGAAGTGTACCTCCTGGAATGGAATTTGAGAATACTATGAAAGGAAAGGTCTCACCTGACTAATGAGGGTGAAGGGTTGACATTCCATGCCTGACGTCTCTGGACACAGTCTGAAGTGAAGCATGCTGAGGTGGTACTCATTGCGTTGATTAGGCTGGGATCGGCAGATGCAATATCATTTGGTATGAGTTAAGAGAACCATGCTGGAAAGTAGCCCCACCCTAGAGGTTCCAAGATTGGGGGAAATAGAGGCTTTAAAGAGGAAGCAGGAGGTTCCTGCTATCTTAGGGTTTAAGAAGAGAATAGATAGTTATTGCTATAATCACATTGTTTGGCAATTGGGTTAACTTTGAAAAATTCCTTTGTTAGGATTTGCTGTATCATATACAACATCACCATAATTTATGTCTTTTGACATTATTTGTATATAGTTGTGCCACCGGTTGCTTCTGTTCTCCCTGGTCTAAGAGGGTCAACATATCACAGACTCAGCCTATATATTAAAAAAAACTCCGTCTGTGATATAAAAGCTTTGAGACATACAATCAATTTTCCCCTCTCATGTTAATTAAATAGTGATTTATATGACTACAAATTGATAGGAGTGTACATAAACACCATTCCCACCACCAAAAAACTGTGCCTCCCCTCCCCCAGCTCCGTGAAGCTAAACATCCACCCTCACCCTCAACCCAGGGTTTTTACTTTGGTGCCCTACTCCAAAGGTAGTTAATATCATGTGATACATAATCATCTATAACTTGCCTTTTATAGTCTATTTTATTTCTAAGATTTAACCATGGTTTTCAATATATCTTTATGGACCAACAAGATAACTCATCAAGGTGCCTGCTGTGTTAGAGATGTGACCCCTCTTGGAATCTGGCCCCCATTTCAATGTGGGAATTTTTGTGGTATGGTATATTTCTCTCCCTTTTTTTGTCTCCCTTTCTATCTGTAGAAGTTGGCTCAGAGTCGTGAAGGCTTGGCGATGGCAAAACATCAGTGACAGTATTACACAATATTAATTTCCTTCTCACATCCTCCAACTTTCCTATACATCCCCACTTCCCTGCCCCATTCCAGATAAAGAAAACACTTTCATTTTTCATTCCAGGATAATATTCACTGTTTCTCCTCCATCCCTCTATTTAGGTATAAATTTGGGTTGGAATAGCATGGACATGAGAAGCAAGTTATAGCACTGAGCTACAGAGAGTACCAGTAATGATGTGGGCTTCTTTCAAGGCAGATAGGAGAAGGGGAATAATAAGAGGTTACTAGCTTTTGTTTTTCTTTCACAATTGAAGATGATAGATTGTATGGATTTTTTTGCAAGCCTCCAATACACCATCTTCCTTCCCTTCCCACCCTATTCTCCCCTATACATCATGTTAATTGGAGGCAGGACTCTTTAAGTGTGTAGTCTTGCTGAGTAGAGTTGTATTTGAAAGTCATCACTGACTGGCAAAGAATCCAGGCCTATAGTGGAGTCTCTGTCTATTTTAATGGAGCTCAGCACTGGATCTCTTGTTATTCATTGTTTCAAATGAACTTACACAGTGAGCCTTCGATTCTTTTTCTCAGAATAGCAGAAAAAGACTTTTAATAGCTTTCCATATAATAATAAAACACTGCATCCACAACAATGCCTGGAATTGTGCAAAGGAAAGTGAAACAAATAGTGACTTTCACTCTCTATACACTTATTTCGTATATGCCATTTAGTAATTTGAGTATTGATTTTATTTCATATACAAATACATTCATTCATGTTTGTACATGCATAACATCTCTCAGTTTTCTACATAATAATCTAATCCCCATGCATCTTTTATAACTGCTTGAAACATGAAAACAAATTGGAAGTTCCTGTACACATTCAGTAATAATGCTTAAGCTAAATTATAGACAGGACAACAGTCAGGGTAGGTGCCCCACAGGATTTAAAACCCTTTTTCTTTACATAATGGCTAATGCCCTTTTTTTTTTTTCAGAAGCAAATCACACAGAACAAAACAGCAGAATTGTATTTCACTAGTACCTAGTTTCTATGGCTTTTGTTTTTTTTTTTATTGTTTCTTATTCTAGACTGTCCAGTGTTTCAACATACTTTTGTGTTTCTCTCTTCTTCCCAATAGGAAGGACTTACACAAATCTTTCATGATGTTAGTGCTTTCTATTTTCTTTTTTACAGTATGGACCATTTTGTTGTTAATTGAGTAGAAGAGAGAGTGTGAAGATATAAAATGAATAAGAAAAGCAGATTCTACTTGAATCCTTACAAGTTGTTCTCCCTCCACCCACCGCATTTGTTTGGAGGGAAATGTTTTTACAACACAGTGGGTGTCTGTAGCTTACTCTTACCCCCAGCCTGGGACCCCAACCCCAGAGTTCCTTGGTTTGGTAGAGTACCCCAGCCCCATCCACGCTTTACCCTATGTTCTCCCTTTCTGACTCAGTCTCCCATGTTTTACGTATCTGTGTGGTCAACCAGCATTTCTCCCTCTCTTCCTGACTCATTCCACCCAACACATTAGCTACAGGTTTCAAGCAAAGTAAGGCAAAGATTGGGATTTTAGTTTGTGGCCTAGTATTTGGCCTTTTGATATTTGGCCTTGGTTCACCTACATTGCTCATATTGCTTTGTCCACTTTGCCTTCTTTTTTTCTGATGTCTTTGCTTTTGTTGTTGCTATTGTTTATATTTCCACTTATACTCTACCACTAACTCTACTTAGAGTTGGAGTTTGCTTCTTTTCATTTAGGACTCATTTCAATAATTCTTGAAAGGCAGGATTAATGGTGGTGAATTCCTTCAGTTTCTCTGTTTTTAAGAAGGCTGTAATTTATCCTCCATACTTGAAAGATAATTTGGCAGGATAGAATATTCATGGCTGGTAATCTTTATTCTTTAGTATAGTGAATAATATTTCATTTCATTCTTTGCTTGCTCCTAGTATTTGTGGTGAGAAATCTGGAGATTGTCTGATGGTTCTGCCTTCATATATCAAATTCATTTTTTTTTCCCCCTAGTGGCTTGCAGTAACTTTTCTTTGTCTTTGTTTTTGGGTAGTTTTATTATGATGTATTGTTCCTTGGACCATTTTGAGTTGTAAGTCCTGGGTGTTCTTTTGGCTTCCTCTGTTCTCGTATTTCCAGCATTTCCAAGGTTTGGAAAGGTTTCCTGTATGACTTCTTTAATCTCTGCTCCTCTCTCCTCCTCTTCATCTTTATGGGAAAATTAAGTTCATATTGAGGATTTCAAATAACAGGATGCTTCAGTAGACTTTTTTTTTTTTATTACTTTTGAAGGAGTATTCTATGGTGAATACAGCTGTTGGATCACTGCAACAATTGTAAATGATTGATTGTAACTAAGAAAAAGCCAGTACCAATTCATATTTCCTAGACTACATTTTTGAAAGAACTGAAATGACAAGATGACAGGCATACCCATCCCCATCTCCAAAACCAGTCCAAGTTCCAGTTGGCAGCAAAATAAATGCTACCAGTTACCATGACCAAAATACTGTTTTCACCTTTATGACACAGAGGTATATATTTTTTGTGTTATGCATATAATTATAGAGGTGTTGATTTTGGTTTTCTTCACAATGCTAATGACACTTGATTTTAATTAATGTTGAGCTCTTGGTTGGAACAACCCCAGATGACAACATTACTTTTATGCCACAATGTTTTTAGAGTCTTTTCAGCAGACTAGACATGCCCTTTCTCACTGGTCTCATGTGTTCCTGTGGTGGTGAGTTAATTCAGTAATTTCTTTGTGGTTCTGTGATCCATAATTTGAAGAAATAATATAACACTGGAGAAATAATAAAATACAGACCTGAGTCTTTTATTTCTATAGTGCTAGATTATTCTGGTGTCTGTTTTTGATCATGATGTATTTGAAGCAAAATATAAACATTTAGTCCTTTCTGGAATTCTTTAAATATATTATTTGTGGTTGGAATTTGATTACATAGTATTGTTAATTATTGAAATTAGATTGCAAGTTGAAAGGAAACATTTCCCCTATTTTTAAAAAAAGATTTATTTATTCTGAGAGAAAGGGTGGGGGAGGGGAGAAAGAGAAATAGATTAGAGCACTGCCCTGACATATGAGGTGCTCAGTGACATGCCAGAGATCAAACCTAAGGATATCAGACATGCAAATGCTCTGCTCCATGCACCAAGCCATTAAACCTTTTTCAAATGTTAAAGGGTCCATTTTCACTGGGTGCTTTAAGTTTTATATTTACTCTTCAAGACAGAAGTTTTATTTTTCTGTTTTGAAACTTTAGGTAAGGAGCTTGGGATTGATTCAGTAGCATATACTGAATTACTCAATCACTATGGGAGAAGAGAAACTGGAGACAGGATGTACATGGGAGTCTGAAATTACTTGTGATTATCTGTTGTAGCCCAGGTGCCCTGAGCTTCCTGGCATGCTGGCGCCTCTCACATTTTACTTGTTGGTAACTGACATCTTCAGGAATAGGTCCCCTGAAAGGTAGCAGTAGCCAGTGGCTCCAACAACCCTTTAAGGGCAGATGACAGAAACTGTACCAGGACTGAATATATGGAAATTTTACATAGAGCATGTGGAATGGAGTGTAGTTATTGTTAGAACAGTGGGGTATATTTAAAAAGCTTTTCCCCCTCCCTTTTAATTGGTTGGGATTAATGTGCTGGTCAATTTGGGTGAATTGACTTCTTTTTAAAGCAAATTTAGAGAGGACTTATGGGAATATGTACTGTGTTGTAAACTGACCACAACTTTCTGTTTGTATGTAGCAGAATTACTGTTACAGAGTGACACCTAGTGTTTGATGTTCTTGTGACACCGGATATAGTGGTGGGGAAGAGTCCTGTGGCCAGAAGTCTTCACTGCATAGCACATATGTTTGTGATTGAACTCTTCCATGTAAAAGGAAGCCTTCTTTTGAATCTGTCTTAGTAAGTGCTTTAAACAAAATGGTTCATCTCTGAATCTATTAACTTTGATCAACATTGATAGTGTTTTTCCCTACTTCGCAGTACTATACACAACTCGACTGGTGCTCTTTGATATCCTTCTGCCAGCTACTTCAGTCTTTGTTCAGGTCTTCAGTTCTCCTTCCCCAGCTCTTAGTAACTTAAAAATTTTTTTTTTATTTATCTGTTGGAGAGAGACAGAATTTAAGAGGTAGAAGGGGAAAGGAAGGGGGGGGGAGCAAGCTTGTAGCTCTGCTTCACTGCTCATGAAGCTGTCTCCCTGCATGTGGGGACTGACTGGGACTTGAACCAGGATCCTTACACACTGTAACATATGTGTCCACTGGGTGTGCTACCATCTGGGTGTGCCCTCATCTCCCCACTCCCCATAGCCTTCTAACTAGTCTTTAAGCCTATGATCAATGTGTCCTGGAGTTCTGTTTCCTCAGAGCCCTGCCCCACTAGGGAAAGAGACAGGCTGGGAGTATAGATTGACCTGTCAACGACCATGTTCAGCAGGGAAGCAATTACAGAAGCTAGACCTTCCACCTTCTGCACCCCATAATATCCCTGGGTCCATACTCCCACAAGGTTAAAGAATAGGAAAGCTATCAGGGGAGGGGATGGGATACAGAGCTCTGGTGGTGGGAATTCTATTTCTCTTATCCTATGGTTTTGTCAGTGTTTCTATTTTATAAATAAATAAATAAATAAATACCTCATTCTTCTGTTTGTGCATATGGTGCTCTTTAGGAAACATAATGGTCCAGGCACTGTATTTGGGGCTGATAGTTCAGGATAGCCATTTGAGGGTGGTGGTAGATAGCATAATGATTATGCAAAGAGACTCTCCTGCCTGAGGCTCTGAATTCCCAGGTTCAGTCCTCCAAACCACCATGAACTAGAACTGAGCAGTGCTCGGGTAAAAAAAAAAAAAAAAATCAGTGGTCCAGGAAATAGTATAATGGTTATGTAAAGAGACTTTCATGCTAGAGACTTCCAGGTCCCAGGTTTAATCCTACACACCACCACAAGCATGATCTGAGCAGTACTCTGGTCAGAAAAGGGAAAAAAAAAATATTGCAGAAAGGCCTTTGTGCCAAAGCCACCCAAAGATTTCAGGTTCAAACCCCAGCCCCACCAGAAGCCAGATTTTTATATGACTGCTCTGGGGGCGGGGTGCAGCATCTAGTAACCCTGTGCCTATCTAGCTAGAGAAGCCTACAGGTGGCAGATATGGTGAGAGACTTGATTGAAGTGGTCCCTCTCCAATAGGTGATGCTTGAGTTTGGTTTTAAAGACCAAAGAGGATATATATAACCAGATGGAGCTGTATTTTCCTTATTCAGTAACAGCATGACTTATGGAGGCACTAGTAGAGAGGGTTAGTTTAAGAAGAATAGCATAACTTATCAAGCTCAAAATCAGTCATTTTATTTATTATTATTTTAGTTTACTTAAAATGTATAGACTTTAATGGTTTACAGCATGTCTGTGGACACAAAGGTATGATTTCTTATCTCCCCCTGTTGGTGTGTCTGTAGAACACTCTCAGCCCCGACTTAGATCCTTTCCCACCATCCTTTGCCAGGACTTCAAAGCCCTCTCTACCCCCTCTTTTTCTCTCTTCTTAAAAGTCCTTTGCTTTGGAGCAATATACCATACCCAGTCCAATGTAGTCCTTTATTTTAAAATGTTAAGGTACCAAATTAGAGTTGCCAGTCTGGGTTCAGTGAAATTCTTTCGTCTACATTATGGTCATTTTTAGCAGGAGATGAGTGGCCAGGCCAAAGTCAGCTAAAGAACAAAGTTGCTCCATCAGTCAGGTCTTTTTAGAAGCATCCACGCAGTTAGGTTCCATTCACATGGGCTCCTTTTAGAACCAGACTGTGTTTGTATTGTGGGTATTCATAGAATGCTTCCAGATTTCATCATGAGTGTGGTGAACATTTATTACTCAAAAGTTCAAGTAACTAAGTTTTTTAAAAAACATTTAATTTTAATTTTTTTTTATCAGACTTTTTGCTTTTACCCTGGTCAACATTTTCTTAACCCAGTGCCATGCAGCTGGTTTCAGGGAGAGTTACTTTTTGCCTTTTCTGTCCCGTCTACTTTTGAATGAATAGATTTAGTTGGTTTGAGTAGATTAACTTACATTACTATATAATATTTTTATTGCTCTCTACTGCTCTAATTTTCTACATGGAATTCAATTCAAGTGTGAATCTATAGGCAATCATCTTGTAATAACTTGAAAAAAAAGTTTTCCATTGAAATTAAATGAAGATCAGTAGTTTCAGAGTATACTATAGCATTCTGTTTAAACTCCAGCTTTCATTCCACATTATTCCTGGTCATGCAGTAGGTTCTGAAGAAGAAAGAACTATAGATAATCAGTTAAAAGAATGACAGACTCCCTGATGTGCTGATCAGTACTAATACCTAATTTTGATGTTGTGTGTGCTGTAATGGATTATCATATAGTTGCCACTGAGCACTGAGCATTAAATAGAGCCATGTGTTTTTCAGAAAAGTAACATTCACACTGTATGGATTTCCTGAATATATATATATATATATATATATATATATATATATATATATATATATATTTATATTACTCTGGTGAAACTACAAACAAGATGTCAACAGCTTATCTGGCATTCACAGTAGTATGTAGCTTAGAATATCAACTATCAACTACAGTAGAAATATATTGTATTCATCTCAGCAAAGGTAGACTTCATCTGGAACTTTCTGAGGGACAGGCTTTAGCTTTTAGACACAGATAGTTGTGTGGGGTTTTATTTTGATTGACCTCATATACTTTAATTCAGAAAAAGTGGCGCTTGCAATATTTGGATACTAAAGGAATCTTTAATGTAGAGACTATTTTAGCCTTTGAGTTATTGTATAAGATTCTATTCAGCTGGGAATGTTCTCAGTTTCTTATGTACTGACATAATTTCATATTCAATCATTGTTGGATTTATTTTAATGTCTTTATGTTTTTTGTTTTAATTGGTAAGTTTTTGAGGCAATCTTGGTTTACAAGAGTATTATTTAGAAGTGCAGTGTCAGACTTCTTCAAAATATATTATCACATGACACATACTACCAAAGTACCCTCCACTGAAGTCTACTTCCCTCTGTTCTTATGACCCACTCACCTACTCCTAGACTTCCTGGGTAACTTCAGTTATATAATTTAAAAGTTTGTTTTCACTTGACTTTGCATGTTTTCTTGCTTTGTTTTTTTATAACCCCTATCATGAGTAAGATTCAGTATGTTCCTTTTATTGGAATTCTTTGAGAGCTTGTTTTAGAGTTGGCTTAGTGGCATTGAGTTCCTTCAGCTACTGTTTATCTATAAAACTCTTCATCACTCCTTCAAGTATCATTAATAACCTAACTGGACTTTTCAGCTCTTTGTGTTTTACTGACTCAGCTCTATGTCCAATTCTGCTTTATTGTCTCTTGTTCAGAAGTGCCTCTATAAGAGCTCATCTTACAATAAGTATTATCCATTTGTTGTCAAACACCTTGAACTAAGACTTATAATATATCATGAGAAAGTATGAAATAAAGAATTATAAAAATTCCAAGTTCCAGATACTACTATGATTCTATCCTGACTTCCCTGGGCAGATGACATCACCAGTGCTTCTTGGACCCTCAGCTTTCCAGAGTCCTGCCTATTTGGGAAAAATATAAACAGTCTGGGGGTATGGGTCAACCTGCCATCATACATGTCCAGTGGGGAAGCAGTTATAGAGTCAGAACTCCCAGCTTCTGTACCTCAAGAAGAATTGTGGTCCATACTCCCAGAGGGATGAACAATAGGGAAGTTTCCAATGGAAGGGATGGGACACAGAACTTTGGTGGTAGGAACTGTATGGAATTATACCCCTATTACAGTTAAACCCCTTGTAATCTTGTAAATCAGAATTAAATAACTAATTAAAAAGTAAAACATTAAGAAACACCATTTTGTGGTGTCCACCCAGCTCATCCTCAATTTGTGATTATCCAAATTTGACTTGCCTAGAAGAGCATCTCCACTAAAACTGTCCATTGACATATCAAATTCTAGGATGTGCAGAACCAGCCTGGATATGCTTCTGTTCTGAGATTACTTCTGGGTTTGCAATCTTGGCTAAAAATATTGACATCTACTACTAAGGCATTGTGCATCTTTCTTTTGAAGTGGAGCAGGGTTGTCATTCCTGAGTCCTCTGCAAGTACTCACTGCAACTACTAGACCTGCCCATCTTGACAATTTTACTTCTTAAATTTCACTATTGTAGTTTCTCTTTGTTTTCCTGATTGCCTTGATTTCCTTTTCATTCTTTCCTTCTTTCATTCTTTCTTTCTACCCTTCCTCTTCCTCCTCCTTCTTCCTTTTTTTTTTTTTTTTGCCTCTAGCGCTATCACTGGGACTTAGTGCCTGTACTATAAATCCCAGAGGATTTTGTCTCATCTTTTATCTCTTTCTTTTTTTCCTATTTTATTCAATAGGATATAGAGAAATTGAGAAGGGAGGGGGAAATAGAGAAGGAGAGAGAAAGATACCTGCAGACCTGCTTCACCACTCGTGAAGCATCCCTACTGCAGGTGGGGAACAGGCTCAAGCCCAGGTCCTTACACATGGTAGTATATACACTTAAACATGTGCACCACTGCCTGCGCTTCACCCCCCTCCACAGTCACCCCCCACTTCTTACACACACCCTGTTGCCTCTTTATTGATATCTCCTCTACCATCTTAATTCTCCTATATCTGGATTCCTTTTAGAGACTGCATACTACTCTGTGAGAACATTAAGCCCTCTGCTTCTCCAGTATGGTCCCCTCTCTTCTCACTAACTTAACAGCCAAATCAACTCACTTGCTACTGCTGTTCTTTTAAGCTCTATGTTGTCATTGTCTCTTGACCATAATAAATGTTTTTCCTTCCGATCTTGCTCTTTATTCAGATAACTTAACTAATTCTAGAAGTCTCAACTCAAAGTTACCTTTCAGAGAAAACATTCCATTAAGCCCCTACTGACAAAATGTGCTTTCCTGACCTATGGAGAATGTCATATAAAGTTCTTGCAGGCTACACTTTTAAAAAAATTTGAGTGCCATTTTCTTTACTGTGTTACTTTCCTGCTAATTATAACACCCCTACCTCAGAAATAAGGAGTAAATGTTTTTTTATTTCTATATTTTTCATGCCAAGCTTGATGATTAGTAGGTAATGTCTTTCACTAAATAGAATCTGATGAGATATGTCAAGTGCTATAATCCATTTTGAATGTATCTGATTTTATTTGTTGTTGATTTTCTCTTTATATTTGGGTTTTTTTTATTTGTTTTATAGAAAATACTACAATTTCTACCTGAACGAATTTACTTTCGATGGCATTACCAGAGTATAGGTAAGAACAATTAAGAAAAAATTAACATAATATAGATTTCTTCTAGTGGAATTCAGTAATGTTTTATATGGTTAGCACCATCAACATAGGTCTTAGAAGTATTAACAAAGGTCTACTAATTGCGACATATATGAGTTTGATATGACTTTTGGAAGGAAATATACCGAGGTCCTTGTGCATGGTAATATATGTGCTCAAACTGGTATGCTGCTGCACAGCCCCAAGATAAATTTTTCTGAGTGCAGTGGACCGCTGAACAAGGTGTTTATGGCTGACTTGTGTAGTTTTGAGTAAACTATGACTAGCTCACCTTAACACTAACTACAGAGTTCTGCTAGAGGATTTATTGGTGGACCTAACTCATCAATGGAGGTGTCATTACAAGGGGAGAAACATGCTATACTGGTTACTTATAAAATGTTTGTGTAGGGGGTTGGGCAGTAGCGTAGCAGGTTAGGTGCACATGGCACAGAGCACAAGGACCAGCGTAAGGATGCCAGTTCAAGCTTCCAGCTCCCCAGCTGCAGTGGGGGGTCACTGCACAAGCAGTGAAGCAGGTCTGCAGGTGTCTGTCTTTCTTTCCCCATCTCTATCTTCCCCTCCTCTCTCCATTTTTCCCTGTCCTATCCAACAACAATGACATCAATAACAACAACAATAAGAACCACAAGAACGATAAAACAAAAAGGAAAAAAATAGCCTACAGGAGCAATGGACTCATAGTGCAGGTACCGAGCCCCAACAATAACCGTGGAGGCAAAAAAAAAAAAGTTTGTGTAAAAATGCTTCCTGACCAGTAGTTTTCATATTATCTTATTTTAATAAAAATTTGTTTTATGCATGGCAAGAAATATTTGGATATAGCTTACTGCAAGCATTTGAGTTATGGAGTCATGTAGACACTGAGCCCCAGTGATAACCCTCATAGCAAAAAAAAAAAAAAGGACTTGAAGAAGTTCATATTACCACAGCTTTATCTTAAAAGCATTCCTTTTTGGCTATGGTTTACATATAGTTGTTGCTACATGAGTATAGTTTCTTATCTTCCCCATGAAAGGTGTCTGGACAACATTCTCATCTCTAACTTGGGTCCTTCTCAGTCACCATGCACCTACACTGCACGCTTCTTTTTCTCCCTCTTTCCCCAGAGCCCTTCGCTTTGGTGCAAATGACCACATCTAGTCCAAATTTCATTTTGTGTTTTCCCTTGCTGTTGTTGTTTAAGTTCCGCTTGTAGGTGAGATCATCCCGTATTTGTATTTCTCTTTTGCACTTATCTCATTTAACATGATGACTTCAAGTTCCATCTAAGATGTTGCAAAAGGAGAAGCTTTTATCATTATATATATATACATACATGAACTTTCTTAGCCATTTATCCGTTGTTGGGTATCTGGGTTGCTCTCAAGTTTTGGCTGTTACAAAGTGTGCTGCTATGTACACAGGTATACATAGATCTCTTTTAGTAAATATTTTTGTTTCTTTTGGATAAATTACCAGGAGAGAAATTGTTGGGTTATATGATGGATCCATTTTTAGTGTTCTTTAAAATATCCATACTTTTCCACAAGGTTGGAACTAGAAACATTCCCCCCAGCAGTGGAGAAGTGTCCCTTTTTCTCCAAATCATAACCAACATTCATTGTTTTTGTCCTTTATAATATATTGACATTCTCACTGGTGCAAAGTGATATCTTACTGTTGTCTTTACTTGCGTTTTTCTGATAATCAGTGACTTTGAGCATATTCTCATAAGTCTGTTGGCCCTCTGCATCTCTTCCTCAATGAAAATTCATTTCTTTTACTTTAAAAAGATCATGTCTTTTGTCAAAAGGACTTAAAATTATTTATAAAATGGAAATAATGATACTCCTAGATTTCTGACTATATTATAAGGTCATCATGATCAAAACAGGTAGAACAAAAATAGGTACACAGACCAGTGAAATAGAATTGAAAGCCCAGAAATAAATCCCCACACTTATGGACATCTAATTTTTGATAAAGGGGTCCCAAAATGGCATTTTTAAGAGACCAGCCTCAGTCTTAAATATTCATTCATACATTTCATTTAAATATGTTGTTTTCAACTTTCAGGCTCCACTTTAAAGAAGCTTCTACACACTGGAAATTCTACAAAGGTATTTATTTTAGATGAAAACTTAATATTTTTCATTACTCTAATGTGTTTTAATGACAAAATCCTAGCATTAGGAAATGGGTTGTACTTAATATTATCCAAACACTGTTGTAACTCAGTCCTGTAAGTCTTTTCTGGTCAATTCTGCTTTCATTCTTATTATCTAGATGTGGAGTCTAGAGCATAAACAAGTTAGATGGTTCTCCCCAGGTCACAGCTAATCTGTGGAGAACCATATTTGAATGCAGACACTATGGCTTCAGAACCCAACCTGAGTTCAGAACTCTGACTTCAGACCAAGTTAATCCTTACTAAGTGAAGAACCTTAACAATAGTTTTAACTACTAGTATTTCTCAAAACTGATAGTATATTTAAATGCACCTTTATAAATGCATGTGTTTAATTTCATTGCTTTAATTTTTCTTTTAGATAAGATGTGAAGGAATCAGGCTATTTCTTCTGTGGCTTCAAGCACTTCAGACAAATTGTGCAGAAGAGCAGGTGCTGATTTTTGCTTGTCTGGTGCCTGGCTTTCCAGCCATTATGTCTTCCAGAGGCCCCTGTACACTAGAAACACTCATCAATCCTAGCCCTAGTGTAGCTGATGGTGAGTAATGTTAGTAGGTCTTACTCTTCTTATTTATTTATTTATTTATTATATTTATTTATTTGTTGGATAGAGACAGCCAGAAATCAAGAGGGGGGGGTAGAGAGACAGAGAGCACTGCTTCACCACTCGTGAAGCTTTCCCCCGCAGGTGGGGCCTGGGGACTCGAACCTGGGTCCTTGCACTTTAATTTATTTTTAATTTATAAAATGGAAATATTGACAAAACTAAGGATAAGAGGGGTATAATTCCACAAAATTCCCACCACCAGAACTCCGTATCCCATCCCCTCCCTTGAAAGCTTTCCTATTCTTATTCCTCTGGGAATATGGACCCAGGGTCATTAAGGGGTGCAGAAGGTGGAAGGTCTGGCTTCTGATATTCTTACTCCCAGCCTATCTCTCTTGCCCTAGTGGGGCAAGGCTCTGGGAAAGCGAGGCTCCAGGACACATTGATAGGATCATCTGCCCAGGCAAGTCAGGTTGGCATCATGGTAGCATCTGGAACCTGTTGATTGAAAAAGAGTTAAGATAGAAAGCAGAACAAATTGTTGACTAATCATGAACCTAAATGTAAGAATATTACAGATGAAGATTTGGGGTCTCTGTTTTGGAAAAAGCTAGTAGGTCAACTTTAGGTATATTCCATGATCTTACTAGTTTTTGCCTGAGCCTGACGGCTAACATGCAGGTGGACCCAAGGTATTGTCTGGGGAGTTGGTGTCATAGTTGGAAAAAGGACTAGAAAGCTGGATCAGGGAAGAGAGTAGCTCTCAAATATGGGAAAAGTATATAAACATTGTTAACTGTAAACCCCATTGATTTGATCTGGGGCCCATATTCATCCTAGGAAGCATGCCTTACCATTGAGGTTAGATGCTGAGAGGTCAACTCTTAGCAGGTTGAAATTACACATTATTATTATTATTATTATCATCATCATCATCATCATCATCATCAGGGTTATCACTGGGGTACTGTGCCTGCACTACAAATTCATCACTCCTGGTGGCCATTTTATCTTTTCCTTTTTAGAAGATAGAACAGAGAGAAATCAAGAGGGAAGAAGAGATAAAGAAAGAGAAAGATGCCTGCAGACTTGCTTCACCTCTTGTGAAGCTTCCCCCCATAGGTGGGGATGGGGAACTTGAACCTGGCTCCTCATGCATGGTAATGTGTGGACTCAATGGGGAGTGCCACCACCCAGTCCCTTGAAATTACTCTTGAAGTAATATGGGAAGAAAGGAAATTTATAGAAAATGAGTAAAGGCAGAGAAAGTGGAGACTGGGTCTATGCAAAACTAGTACAGGTGGCTCTCCAGTCCCAGGAACTACCACCATCTCCATTCCATATTAGATTAAGTCCTGGCTAGGTTGAGTGCAAGCCTGACCAACATGGCTGCTTATTGGAGACTTTATAATAATAACATTACAATGAGTATAGGTTACTTTTGAATTCAGGGTGGTCACCACTAAGTGAGTTTAGAGAACCACTTCTGTCAGGTTAGTTGGAAAGCCCTTTCTGTTGTAAGCAAATTGACTGGTATCTGCTCTTGTGATTAAGTCCTCAACTAGGAATACTAAATTATCTCTGTGTCCTGAACATCCAGTAGGTGTGTCTGAGGACTGATAAAAGGAGCTCTCTCATAAGGGAATCCCCTACAATACTTGGAGTATATTTTTATATGAAACATCCACTGTGGTGATAGGAGAAATCTATGAAATTGGTGGGAAGAAACAGATTTTGGCAATACCAGAAAGTAGAAACACATTTTGGGAGAGATCTTATGGATGTTAATGAGATTAACATCCACCATCCAAAGATACCACTATCCTCATTACATTTGTTTCATAAATGGACATTCATCTGCTCACCCAGGTTCCTTTTAGAAGCCTTGTGTTCTCATGCCATGTTCATAGGAAGTTAACAGTGACTTCATGAGATTATTAATGTTAGCCATTTGTGTCGTTTGAGTATTCAGGGAACTTGTCTGTTAGAACCAATGGTTCATGACTACATATCACTTTATTACCCAATGACAGGTGTTTGATCTTGGGCTGCCAATGCAGAATTTGAGAAGAAAAGATATGGTTCCATAAGAGAGGCCACTTAATGGGTGTCTCCTTTATGTTCACACATACTAGCATGGAGTTCTGTGTGAGCAATTCCCATAGATAGATTGAAATATTTCAATAGAGGCTTTTTTTTTTTTTTGACACCCCTGTTTAAAATCTAACTTTGCTGAATGAGCTCTCTTTGTTTTCCACTCTGCAGCAAAGATATATCCAGAAGAAATCACCCCACTCCTGCCAGCCATATCAGGGGAAAAGACCACTGAGGACCAAACATGCTTTTTTCTTCAAGTACTATTGAAATACATGGTTATTCAGGTGAGAACAATTTTGTAGGTAATTTAATGGTAGCTTTATTCTTAGTAGGAGAGAGGAAACATTGCCAATTTTCTCCTTATGAATCCACATTTTATGTTTTTCTTTTCTCTCTCAACTGTGTTTACTGTGAACAATTAACCCCCCAATTAAACAAAAAACAATAGTGGTTACTAACTAGGAATAAAACTACCAACTGAATGTAGAATTAAAATAATTAGTATGATTTTGTTGTTTTCGCTGGGATATGTTGTTTTCGCCGGGCTGGCTTCATGGTTGGGTAACAGACGACCAGGGACTCATGGTTGAGCTGTAGGCAGTATCTCTTTATTCATGCAGGACGCAGCACAATTTAAGCCGAGCTAAGCTGAACTCAAACTAAAATGAACAATGTTGTCTTTATATATACTTCCCAAGTAGGGTGTGAACAATGTGACATAGAGAGGGTGGAGAGAAAAGTGACTGGTGAAAATCAGGGTATGACAAGGAGAGGGGGTGGAGCAGGCAAGAATTCTATCACTGAACCACCAATGCCCTGGAGGGAGGGTGGTCCTTGTTAACAGCGGTTATGTAAATAGAATGAAGTGGTTATGTAAATAGAATAGTGTTAAGCAGGGGGGATTAAACCAAATGAAACAGAAGGGGTTTTTAGAAGCATACCAACATGATTTGAATAGGTGATTTATGACTCAGTCTGTATTCTGAACACCTATAGTTAGAAACAAAGCTACCGATTTTTTTTCTCTCAGCAAACACTCTCTTTTCCCTGAGTTTTTCTTCAGTATATTCCAAGCTCTGTTCTTTCTTTTACAACTGAGTTGGTTAATGTAATAATCTCAACCTTCTTACCTAATTATATTCATTGAGACCCACCTCTACCCACTAATTCTCTGCCACTGCTATGACAAATTGTAAGTGATGTTTTAAACTCTCAGTAAACATGCTATTTTTTCCAGTCACTGTTCAGTTTTGAAGTATTCATTCTTGTCATTCTTTGCATTGTAAGAAATGACTTCTTTATATATTTGTCAATTTTTTGAATGTAGGTAGTAATTTTAATAGTTTAACAGTATTCAGTTTAGTATACATTAACTTGAATGTAACTGTATATATGCTCTTTTTTCACATACCATCCAAAGGCTGCAAGTTTAGAGTGGAAGAATAAGGAGAATCAAGATACTGGTTTCAAGTTTCTCTTTACATTATTTCGAAAGTATTATCTTCCTCATTTATTTCCATCTTTTACTAAGTTAACAAATATCTACAAACCTGTACTTGGTAAGTACTTATTGATCCGTGGATAGAGAATATTCCAAGGAAGTTGTACAGCCTCTTTTGCAATTTTCTTTACTTACCTTTAAGTAAAATAGTCATTTTTCTTACAAGAGATTTAAATTTTCCTACTATTTATGTTAACTCTTTGTACAAGTGAAGATGTGCTTCAAATTTTATAGCAGTAGTGAGGGGAACTATGACTCCTATACGTAGGAACAACTCCTTAACCCCCTCTCCTACACACAAAGCCATCAGCATTCTGAATTCATAGGGAGAGTAGTGATTGCCAAAGGTGGAAACTTGGTGTGTATGTGTACATATCTGTGTATGTGTCAAATGGGCAAAGGTAGTCAACGGGTATAGATTTCTAGGTATAAAAAGAACTAAATTATGACGATGTGATGTATAGCATACTATTTATAGGTAACAAACAATACTATATTACACATTTTAAAGTTTATAGTAGACAAGGTTTTAAAAGCCTTATAACAGGAGCCAGGTGGAGGTTCACCTATTTTAGCACCGTGTTACAATGTGTAAGGACCAGAAATTCAAGCCCTTTGGTCTCCACCTTCAGGGGGGAACCTTCACAGGCAGTGAAACAGTGCTGCAGCTTTCTTTCTTTCTCTCTCTTCCTCTCTGTCTTCCCCCTTCCCTCTCAGTTTCACTCTGCCTCTATTCAATAAATAAATAAATAAATAAATAAGTGCCTCTTCATAAGACATTTTGGGGCAATTAATGGGGATGAATGTGGTAATCATGTTGACACATATACATATTAAATTATTACATATGTGAGTAATATAATGTTATTTGTATCTTTGTTTAAATGATATCAGTAAGAATAAAATAATTTGAAATGTATCATATATAAAGGATTTTAATGCAAAAGAAAAGCTTGAATTTCCTAGTCTTTTCTGATGGGTGGCTGGGTTGGTGATCCCTGACTTTACTCAGTGTTTCAGAAGGACAAACCAGGCCACGAAACTGCCCATAGTATGCTCTTTTTTTATCTTGGTTCTTTCTTCTATCAGGTATTGCTGACAGCTGTTTATGGAAGGGCAGATGTATGGGCAGTTGAGCAATCTACTAGGGACAGTAAGTCCCATAGGGATAGGAAATGGGGGGATTTACACTTTCATCTCTAAATTTTTCTCTCTGTTAGAAATGATTACTTGCAGGACAAAAACATCCCCTAGAGTGGTGGAAGTAGGGAGAGAATACCTTATTTTAAAGCAAGTACAGTACATTCAAATGAGTACTTAAGAACAGTTTTGGAAGGGAAAAGATATGATTCTATCTGGGTGATTTGAACAACTAAGTCACATCTGTGAGTGTTTATGTGCAGACACACATACAAAGTACAGCAAGTGAAACAAGCTGCCTTTAAAAAGATATAGAATTAATTACCTTTGGGAGTACTGAGATATCTATTATTTATGTGGGTATTTTTGTGTAATTTTTTTCTGATTTTATAAGTAGTCTAAATTCATTGCAAAAAACATGGCATGGTATATTATTAATATTTTAGATTAAAAGTTACTTATTGAGTTTTTTTGCCTCAATAGATATATATCTCTAAGTAAATAAAAATTGTTAAAAATAAAATAGTTGGACTTGAAAAGTAGCATCTCCAATTCAGTACTATGTAATTTTGATTATGAAATACAAAGAATGAGAAATTCACTGTTTATCAGTTCTTTGGAAATGGTAAAGATGGTGAAGATGAAACACGTTTCTGAATTATTTTATTTAGTATTTATTTATTAATAATAGTGTGTACCTTTACTCATACAAATGCATGAGAGAGAAATAGAGCATATGCAAAGCCAGGGATCATACCCATGACTTCATGTCTGTAAGTCCAGCACAATGACTGCTGTGCCGCCATCTAGACTGCTGAATTATAATAGACATAAACTAGATTAT
Organism: Erinaceus europaeus; assembly: GCF_950295315.1. Classification (NCBI taxonomy): domain Eukaryota; kingdom Metazoa; phylum Chordata; class Mammalia; order Eulipotyphla; family Erinaceidae; genus Erinaceus; species Erinaceus europaeus. Next base: position 52,957,248 of record NC_080162.1, on the reverse strand, counting down.
ATTATACTTAAGATTATTTTCCTTTGAACTCTTCTAAAGGGAAAAGAATATAAAACTAAAGTTTAGTGGAGGTGATCATTTGTAGAGTTAGGTATCAAAATATCTAAAATGACAAAAAGATGTATTTCCATGCTTTTACATTTGTTCTAGATATAAAATGAGATTAAATTAGCTATAACATTTATGAGAAGTTTTTCACTAAACTACAGCATATGTATGAACATATAGTAATGAAAATCTATACTATATAGTCTTAAGTAATCTCTCAAATTTATTAGAATTAACAAAAAATTTTTCCACAGCTGTATACTATAGTCGCATATAAACTCTAGCAACCACCACCACTTAGATTGCATGGTGGAATTGAAACAAGCTTTCTTTTCCAAGGTGTATTTATTTAGTCACTGCTGGTTCTTTAATCTTAGTGATTATTCAAGGAATGAAATATCTAATCAGAAATAGAAATACTTATAGAAATTATATTGTGTTAAGATTTGCTAACCTGGTCATGTTTTTTTTTTTTTCCCTGCTAGATATCCCCCATATGAGACCAAAGCCAGTGTACATTACTACAACTCGAGACAATGAAAACATTTATAGTACAAAAATTCCATACATGGCAGCTCGTGTTGTCTTTATTAAGTGGATAGTTACTTTCTTTTTGGAAAAAAAGTATCTAACTGCAACACAAAACACTAAAAATGGAGTTGATGTATTACCTAAAATCATACAGGTATGCCATTCATCATCGTTTTATTTCTTCATACTTAATACAGGAACACACACTAACTCATGCCAAAGTAATTGATTATTAGGGTTTTTGATTCTCATTAGTTGGTGGCTATAGAGACTTGTTTTTATCAGTACACACTGTCTGTAGTGCTGAGCTTTTAGAGGAAGCTGAGTTAGAAGTACTTGCTTTTGTTCTGTCAGCACTTTGTCATCAGGTAATTTTGAAGTGAGTCATTCTCAGACGATAACTGTTGTCTGCAAAGTTCTTACTTCCTTTCATTTTCCCTCCACTAAATGCCAGTACCTCTGAGCATAAGCTCTTAACTTTATCAGCTTAGGAGGTTCTTAGTGATCACACAAGTGTTCCATGGAGAGGGTCTGTGAAACTTCCAAGGGCACTCTGAGATCTCAGGGGAAAGAAGTGGGTCATCAAGCTCACACTTACCAATTCTATTATGTAGAATCATAATAGAATCCTCAGAAGTGAAGGCTATCTCTCCCTGAAGTTTTTGGTATAGGACTTATGGTATGAAGCCTGTGATGCTTTCTCTCTTACTGACCTTGGTTAAACACAAATGGGGCTGAATTGCTTAGAAATTGTGTGCTGTACAGGACAAGAATTTCGTGGAAGTCAGAGAGTATCCACTGAAGGACTATGGTCTTGTGTACTTTCTTGTTACCTTCAGAACAAGAGTGGAAAGTGTGATATGTTAGTGCAGGCTTATTGAGAGCCTGTAGTTCCTACAAGTGTGATGTAGGTTTGAGCTGAGATAGTGCACATACATGAGGGGTAATTAGTACCTTGATGGAGGAAAACCAACTGAGGTTCAGAGCATGTGGTCCCACTGTGAGAAATGACAGAAGAACTGTAGGAAAAACACATTTCTAAAGAAGCCTAAGTGAGATATGAGTAAAATAAGGAACAGCAAAAGACTTACTGGAAGAACTTTAAAATGTCTTATCATCAACAAGGGCAACAAAAGGGAATAAATAAATAAATAAATAAATATAAAAAATGTCCTATCATTTATAATTTTAAATGTTAATAGGTAACTAAAAATTGATTTTCTGAAGAAGCTGAGAATTAATAATTTCACTAGTAAAAAAATTTTGTTCAAACTGAAAAAGTCATACTTTCATTAGACATATCTTTGACTCCCAGAGAGAACTACTGGAATAGGCACAAATTTAAGTAGACATTTAACTTTTTTGAAACCCCAAATTATGTGAGTTACATGAATATGAAATTAATATTGAGTATTTATTCTGCAGATCTGAAAACTGACAATATTTTCTGTTTGTGTACCTTGTAGAAGACAGACAAAATTTGATAAATTTTGCCTATAGAGGCATCATATTGATTTAAGGAAGGTCTAAGTTGATTTAAAGTAAAAATATATTTTAAAAAGAAAAGAAGTAGGAAATAACTTACGGAGGGATGTGTAAGCTTGGGAAGTGGTAAGCCAACTTAGGGTGAGATAAGACTCCACAAGTCATAGATGAAATATGGTTTAACTTTTTTTATATATATAAAAGATACTCATGTGTTAAAAGATCAACATGACACTGAACCTAAGAAGTAGACCATGAAAGCCATTTATAATAACGTATTTGTTGAAATGTTTCTTATTTCTACTATGTAAAGTGTGTCTGTATATTGATAAGATGACAAACAGCCTGACTAAAAATGGATATGAGGAGATGAAAGGGCAGTTCACAGAAGAGGAAATAAAAGCATCTCAGATTTCACCAGTAGTCAAGGAAACACAGTTTTGAACTGTATCTAGTAACTCATCAGGTGGACAAAAACCAAGTTATCGGGTAGACAAAAATTTAAAGAAAACATATGTAAAAGACTCAGTCATACTCTGATAAATTTCATATTGCATTTAATGCAGTTGTTCCAAACAATCTTATTTAAAGAATGCAACTTTTTCCTGGTTTCAGAATTTTAGAAAGCCACCACCTACACTTACTGAATGTAAGCTACTTAATCTTAAAAAAGTACATTTGGATAAGGTGAAGTAGCATGAATAGCAAATTGACCACTGTTTTGAGTTTCTAATTTTTTCCCCTTAATCAACTTCACACTACTGAGCCATCTCCTTTTATTTTATCTACTTTTATCAGTATTTTTTTAAATGTCATAAGAATTTTAACTTCCTGAATCAATTAGGGTGGTTCTATCATTCTAACAGAAAAAAAGACAAACTGCCTTAAATATAAAATACATATTTTAATCTGATAAAGGAAAAAGAAGCTCATGGGAAGGCTTTCTCTATGTGTGATTCTCTGCACTTTTATCTACTCTATCCTCTTTCCTTCTGGTAGATTTGTCTCTTTAGCTTCCATGAGGATTGCAGTATGGCTGCCAGTAGCTGAGGTACTGCCTTCCTTTTTTATATCCAGAGATATAAAGTCTTTCTCTTTTGTCTGAGTGGAATAATTTATTTACCAATTCTTTGCATAGTCACGTGCACTGATTGTCTTAGAGCTGAGTATATGAATGGTTCATGAGGATGACATTTGACTTCTGTGAAACAGATCACCCCTCTGGTACTATGGATGGAATCAGCTTCCCATGAGTCAGGTGATTTGCAAGGGGCAGGGGTGGGGTAGCATTTCAAAATACTGGACTTCTGTTAGGGAGGGAATAAGGGGGATCTTGGGCTGACAGCCATCGATGTCCAATGCAGTTAGCCATGACCACTGTCAAGGGAGAGACTATTAACATGCCTCACAGTAAGTCATAATAATTTCCTTCTGCCATAGTAACAAATTACCCTAAATTTAGTGTCTTTAAACAAGACATTCATTGTCATACATTTCTGGAAGTCTGAAGCTCAAAATCAGATTCAGCTAAAATAAAGGTGTCGGTATATCTGTGTTCTTCTTGTGACTAGAGGGAAATCTGTTTCTTACACTGTCCAGCTCCTAGAGGCTACTTGAATTCCTGGCTTATCATCATATCACCTTCTCATCATCTTTTTCCATCTCCACTTTGCTTTCTCTGTGTCGTCCTGCCTCCTTATGAATCCTATGGTTACATTGGGATCACTCAGATAATCCAGAATAATCTCTCCATCTGAGCATCCTTAATTGAACCACATCTGCTAAATCCATTTTGCCATGTAAAGTAACATATCCAAAGAGTCCAAGGATTAGTGCATTAAATCTTTGGGGAGTCTTTATTCAGCCCACCATTTGTCTCCTTTTCCTTCTCTGTTTTAAAGCTGTGTTTCCTACCTCATCTCATATGGATCTACTGTGTTCCACTCTTCATTTATATTGTTCACAACAAAAATCAACAATTAGACATTAAATTCCTCAGAGAAATTGTGAGAATAAAAGCATACAATTCTATTTGCCTCCTGGAAATTTTTTGTTTGCAATTTTAAGATGTAATATATGTTTATTCGTGTACTGTGGATACTGTTAACTCAAGTGATGCAATTTTTTTTTCCAAAGAACCTGTGGCTCTTGTAAAAAAAAAAAAAAGCCAACATTATAACAGAGTTTTAAGTGCTACTTCCAAATAGAGTCACATGTTTGTTTGCCACAATTATTGTGTTAAAGGTCATGTATAATATTTTCTGTTTTTTTTTTTTCTTTCTCAAAAGTCAGTTTCTTCCTCGTGATCTGGGACAAATAATGCCTTTATCAACATTTCCTGAGGAAAGAAAGAAATTAGTTCAGATTCTGGGCTTAGCTTACTTACTAGTCACGATATCTGATTCAACAAATTTTCTTGTTCAGAAACATAGTTCTTAGAAGAATGAGAATACAGTTGCTCATACATATGTTATTGGCAATGGAAACAATAACAACAAACTTCTCATTTAAATCTGAACATCTTTGTTGCATCGTTCCAGCTGAAAATGTTTTCAGTGAAATTTTATTTATTCCTTAATGATTCATTTTGGTATGTGATAGAAACACTTCAACATGCATTAGAGAAAGCAGAATGCTGATTAAAATAATTCAACAGGGTCAGGGAGACAGTACATGTTAGAACACAAGACTTGTGTGCCTCAAATTGCAGAGGTTTTGGGTTCACTTTCTACCACCACCATATAACAGAGCTGAGTGGTGCTCTTGGGTCTCTACCTCCCGCCCCAACTAATAAAAAAAATAGATGTCTTAAAAAGATAAATTTCCGGGGGTCAGGCGGTAGTGCAGTGGATTAAGCGCATGTGGAGTGAAGCGCGAGGACCAGCATGAGGATCCCGGTTCGAGCCCCTGTCTCCCCACCTGCAGGGGAGTCACTTCACAGGCCGTCAAGCAGGTCTGCAGGTGTTTGTCTTTTTCTCCCCATCTCTGTCTTCCCCTCCTCTCTCTATTTCTCTCAACAATAACTACAACAACAATACAAAAACAAGGGCAACAAAAGGGAAAATTAAAAAAAAAAAAGATAAATTTCCAGCAGTGACTTTTTAAAGACCAGTTTCTATGCACGTTAAACATCAAAATCTCAAATATACATTTGGAAGGTCTGGCTGGTGGTGGGAATTGTACCCCTCTTATCCTATGGTCTTAATAAAGAAATACATGTGGGAATAGAAAAAAAAAGTTTGAAATGATAAAATGTGATCAAGAGGCATTACTGTAGATCTGATTCAGAATTAATAAACCTAGTACTTAAGTAGTCTAAAGAACTGTCATATAAGTAAGTATGACCAATTTGATTAACTATATTACATTTCATGGGATGAACACTTATTTTTTGGATACTTTTTTGTGATTAGTTGTAGGATATAGGATTGTAAGATTACAGTATATAGTGTCACACCACTCTGTTGAAGTTTTTTCATCCTAGATTTTTTGATATTTATTGTTAGAAATTCTATTGTTTCTACTGGAAGTATCTGTGTTTACAAGATTGTTATCAGATATATTCCTTTGGTAGAGTTCTTTGCTGTTTTGGGGATCAAAGTGATGCTAGCCTCATAGAATGTGTTTGAGAGTTTACCCCTCAATATTTTGCAATAGTTTGAGGAGAATTGGCGTTCATTTTTGAAAGGCTTTTTTTTTTTTTTTGCCTCCAGGGTTATCGCTATGGCTCGGTGCTGGCGCTACAAATCCACTGCTCCTATAGGCACTTTTTTCCGTTTTTTTTTCTTATTGGATAGGACAGAAATAAATTGAGAGGAGGGGAAGACAGAGAGGAGGAGAGAAATATAAACACCTGCTGACCTGCTTCACCTCTTGTGAAGCTACGCCCCTGCAGGTAGGGTGCTGGGGCTTGAACCGGGAGCTTTGCTTAGGTCCTTGAGCTTCCTACTATGTATGCTTAACCTGGTGTGCTCACTAAAGTCCAACCTCCTTGAAAGTCTTATAAAATTCATTAGTAGTGCCACCTGGACCTGTGTTTTTATTCCTGAGAAGATTGTTGATGATCTGTTGATGATCTGTTCAGTTTCTATACTAGAGTTTGGCTTGTTTAAGCTGTCTGTTTCCTCTTGAGTCAGGTTTGGAAGGTGGTATGAAACTACAAATGCATCCATCTATTTTAGGCTGTCCAATTTATTTGAACAGAGATGGAACTTTTTTTTTTTTAAGTGACCCATGACCAAGAGGTTGTCAAAGTAGATAAAACATTGGACTCAAGCAGGAGGACCCAACTTCGATCCCAGACATTGTGTGTGCTAGAGTGATGCTCTGTTTCTAGTTCTTTCTTCCCCTCCTTTGCTCTTTCTTATATATATATACATAAATCTTTTAAAAAAGTAATTCATGCAAATTGACAGTAGTACAGGAGTTTGTATACTATACAACTTATTTGTTGGCTACCACTCTAGTATTCTCTGTATTTTAAAGCCAAGTCAAAGATAGACTGACTCCAACCATATAAAATAAGTTGTGATAGGAACTAGGGATAGTGACTGCATTCCCTTATTTTATACCTGCTTTAAAGGTACCCTTGTTCAGTCTGACCCTGAGAGTGAATAAGTCTCAGTATGAGCTATGAAACTAGAGGAAAACAGGGTTTTAGGGAGGGCTGAAGGGAAAGATTAAGTGGCATCCTGTATCAGACAATTTCCTGAGTCTTAGCAACACAGGCAGTGTCCAACAGATATGTCTGTTTCACCCACTAAAACTTCATCATATGTCAAAGAAGTAAAAGTCGTCTTTGTGTTTACCAACAGAATCAATGAATACTAAATAATAGTTGAGAGCTCCAACTTGATTGCTAGGGATGAAAAATGTACCTCTCTCTGCAGTTAATTCTTATTCATGTTCTTACCATTAATCTTTGTGAAAGAGACAAGTAATGAGTAAACTGTATTATCAGTTTGTTTTCTCTTTCATCACTTACTGTAATTATATGTGACTGTCAAATTTTATAGATTTTTTTTTTTTTTTTTAGAAATCAGCCTTTTGTGGCAGGAGTATAGATTAGAGGAAACTAAGAAGAACATTATTTTATTAAGAGAAGTAGTTTTTATTTAATGATATGACAGAGAATCTACTTGTGCTGCTGTAATGATCTATTTGGATAACAGAGCTCATTTTAAAAAAATGACTTGGTGGCTTTAAGCAGAATTCTTTACAAACATTGCTCTAGTTATGAATTTGCTGTTCTGGAGTTGAAATTTAGTGCTTAAAACAACAATCTTTTCCATAATATTACTGATTTCACTATGGGTGAAGAATTTGGATAGCATTTGAGTTGGCAACTGTATGTTTCCTGTGACATTTACTGAGGTGGTGGTCTTCTGCTGGCAGTTGGTTGCTCTGGAAGGTTCAAAATAATTTCATTCAAATGCCTGTTAACATTGCTGAGGTCTATTGGAAGCTTGAGCTCAAGTGGATCTTCTTTCACATAAAGTCTTTCTAGCAAGGATTTTAATTTCTTTCTTAGCTGCTCAGACCCCCCAGGCATAAGTGATCTAAGAGATGAGAAGAGGTAAAGGTCAATCTCTTGGACCTGGACCCGACACTGGGAGCAGTTTGTTCCAGTAGTAGTTAATCAGTTGCAGGGTCCATGTGGAGCAAAGGGAGGGCATGTAGAAAGTAGTGTCAAACAGTTAATTGTTTTCCATTCTTCTTGCCTATTGGTAAAATAGGAGCTACTGACATATTGTGCTATAAGTGACATTGACCTAATCTAGCTTTCATGCTTGACAGACTAACAATTATATAATCATTTATACATATGATATGTATATATACACATATATGTAGAGAGAGAGATTAAAAGAGAGAGGCAGACTGGGAGTATGGATCGACCAGTCAACACCCATGTTCAGCAGGGAAGCACTTACAGAAGCCAGACCTTCCATCTTCTGCATCCCACAATGACCTTGGGTCCATACTCCCAGAGGGTTAGGAAAGCTATAAAGGGAGGGGGTGGGATACAAAGTTCTGTTGGTGGGAGGAGTTGTACCCCTCTTATCCTATGGCTTTGTCAGTGTTTCCTTTTTTTAAAATTTTTTATTTATAAAAAGGAGACATTGACAAAACCATTGGATAAGAGGGATACAGCTTTGCACAATTCCCAGTGTTTCCTTTTTATAAATAAAATAATTTAAAAAATTAACCAGAAAAAAAAATCTGGCTGTTATGTGACTTGCCTTATTGCAAAAAAAAACAATGTGTTAAAGCAAGTCTTTAGATACTTATTTTGGTCTCTTTTTTCTACAACTGTGCTCATCTCTTCAAGAATTCCTACTGCTAATTCAGACTTTGAAAACAGTTAAATTAAGTAAAAACAAGTAAATTTTACTTTTATATGGAAGATACCATCTTTTTAGTTTTGTTCACCTGAGATAATTTCTATTTGAAAACTCATCTCTTACAGTGTGACAGTATCTTTGATAATCTACACAAGCTTACTAAATAAAGAACAAAGAGAAGAACAATTATATATAGAATCACCCCCTGATTTGAAGATCTATGTTGCTTTTTCTTGATAGTTTCTGATAGTTACTATTTTTATTATCACATATTTTAAAAAATATATTCACAGTGACTAAAATTTTAGTGGTATTTGGATATAAATGCTTTTTTTTTTTTTTTTCCTGAAAAGAAGACTTTGGGAGTCAGGTCGTAGCACAGCAGGTTAAGCACACGTAGCACGAAGCGCAAGGACCAGCATAAGGATCCCGGTTTGAGCCCCCGGCTCCCCACCTGCAGGGGAGTCATTTCACAGGCAGTGAAGCAGGTCTGTAGGTATCTTTCTTTCCTTCCCCCTCTCTATCTTCCTTTCCTCTTTCCATTTCTGTCTGTCCTATCTAACAATGATGACATCAATAACAACAATAATAACCCACAGTGTTAAACAACAAGGGCAGCAAAAGGGAAATAAATATTTAAAAAAGAAAGAAAAGAAGACTTCATGCATATAAAATTTTGCTGTTTCTTGGTAAAGTTTTTCATTGAGAGAGACAGAGAGAAGGAGAGAGACATCACAATACTGAAACTTCCCCCAGTATTATTAACCCCTCCCATGTGGTGCTAGAGCTTAAACCTGGGACATATACCTGGCACAACTTAGCAGGGCATGCGCCCTACCCAGTGAGTCCTCTCTCCAGCCCAACGTATTTTTGAAACTTAGGACAATAATAGTGAAATTTATGAAGATGAAATTAAATTTTTCAGGTAGTTAGAAGGAACCTTTAATTCTAGGGGGAAGTAATAATAGAAATCAATGTAAAATTTTGTGAGTTATTGCATGAGTTCCTTTCTTTGTGTTCCTAGAGTCTCCTAAATATTTAATAATTAAAATGTTATGGGGGTCGGGCGGTGGCGCAGTGGGTTAAGCGCATGTGGCGCAAAGCGCAGGGACCGGCATAAGGATCCCGGTTCGAGCCCCCGGCTCCCCACCTGCAGGGGATTCGCTTCACAGGCGGTGAAGCAGGTCTGCAGGTGTCTATCTTTCTCTCCCCTTCTCTGTCTTCCCCTCCTCTCTCCATTTTTCTCTGTCCTATCCAACAACGAATTGCGTCAACAAGGGCAATAATAATAACCACAACGAAGCTACAACAAGGGCAACAAAAGGGGGAAAAAAATGGCCTCCAGGAGCGGTGGATTCATGGTGCAGGCACCGAGCCCAGCAATAACCCTGGAGGAGGAAAAAAAAAAAGTTATAATTATTTAAATATGAAATATTCAAGGTTTCATAACTTTTATTTAAGTTGGATTTGAGTTTCTAAATATAATGCTCAGATCAAATTTTTTCTCATAAAATACCCTTTAGAGATCTTGGCGTTTTTTTTTTTTTTTTTTTTGTTTTTTTTTAATTAAAATGTCACTTAGTCTTAGGAAGTCATGCTTCCCAACATTGTGGCTGCAAAAAGTCCACTGACTTTTCACATTTCTGTGTCTAGAAATTAAGCACTAAAATGTAGATACCAAATATGATGAAACTAGAGACTCATTTGCACATTATTTTATTCTGTGATTTTTATACATATAAATTAAGATGCTAAGGATGATAAATGTTCATAATCTCCCTCCCTGCAATAATATTGTAGTGTTCCTGTTAAAGTAACTGGATAAGGAAGGTGTTGGTGAATTAAATCACTGCTAAGTTCAGGTCCTAGAGCTCCTTAGCTTCTAGCAGTGCGGGCTTTCAGACTGCCACCATTTTGATGGTAGCCAGAGTTTTCCAAATAAGGTAAGTCTTCAGTTTTTTAAGGCAAGTCTAGGTGTTTTTGAATGCTGAAGCAGATCCCTTAGAAGTGGTAATGACTTTTTTCCAGACTGTTGGTGGTGCGGTACAAGAGAAGGCAGCTGAGGTTGATGGTAGTGGACCCGCAGAGCAGGACAAAAACCATTCTAACAGCAGTACCTTGTCTGACCGAAGACTCAGCAACTCCAGCCTCTGTAGCATTGAAGAAGAACACAAAAGTGTGTATGAAATGGTGCAGCGGATCCTCTTGTCAACACGAGGTTATGTCAATTTTGTGAATGAAGTATTCCGCCAGGTTAGTAGGTGCATGTTACAACTTCACAAAACTGAATAGATTTCTTATCACACTTACTTACAAGGAACATTCTGAAAAATGTCAGTGAGTAGGGAAGAATTACAGAACTGAACTCTACTTTTAATTTGTTGTGTGGATTGTTAATTTTCTTTTGTGATTTTAAAAAAATTTAGTAATTCTTATAAGTTCTATGTAGAGAGAAAAAGTAACATTTGAGAAAAATTATATTACATATACTTTCATGTTTCCATAAGACATTTTAAAGTAGGAAGAAATTTTAAAGTGGAAAGAAAACTATTTTTCTTTTTTTTTTTGTATTTTTGTTATTTTAGATAGAGACAGAGAGAAATTAAGGATAAAGCAAGAGTTAAAGGGAGGGAGGGGGAAAGAGAGAGAGAGAGAGAGAGAGAGAGAGAGAACTACCTGCAGCACTGTTTCACCACTCTAGAAGTTCCCACCCTGCAGGTGGGGACCGGGGACTTGAACTTAGGTCCTTGCATACTGTAATGTGTGTGCTTTACCAGGTACGTAACTGCTCAGCTTCTGGAAACATTTTCCTAACTACCCATGAACAAATGAACCCAGCAAAATAGAGGCCAAGTCTGGTATTATTCTCTAGGCCTTAGGAAACTCCCTCTGCTAGAGGTTTCAGCAAAAAGTTTAGCTTCCCTGTGGTGTACTGTGTGCAGAAGAAGTACTTACAAACCTAAGAGAAAAAAGGTGACTGAGAAAGGGGAACTAAAAAAAGGAGGAGAGGGAGATGAGAATGTATCCTGGAGCGCCACTTTCCCAGAGACTCACCCTACTAGGAAAAGAGAGAGGCAGACTGGGAGTATGGATCGACCAGTCAATGCCCATGTTCAGCGGGGAAGCAATTACAGAAGCCAGACCTCCCACCTTCTGCAACCCACAAGGACCCTGGGTCCATGCTCCCAGAGGGATAGAGAATGGGAAAGCGATCAGGGGAGGGGATGGGATATGGAGATTGGGTGGTGGGAATTGTGTGGAGTTGTACCCCCCCCATCCTATGATTTTGCTAATGTCTCCTTTCTTAAATAAATAAATTAAAAAAACAAAAACCTTGGAGAAACTGACCTATAGTAGAAACTGGTAGATGAGAAAGTGTTGGGAAGAGCAGAAGTGCAAACAAGAAGGTGGATGCCAGCAAGAGAAGAATACAGAAGTGATTAGAGGCTGTGGCAATGAATAACCAGAATGAGTGACACTGGGACTGATTCTGTACTCCAGAAAGCATTGAGAATGATCTGGAGACACTTTTTATTACTGTGACAGAGGAATTGAGTGCTACCAGAATTTAGTGAGTAACAGTCAGGAATGTTTTAAATAGCCAGTGGCCGCCTGTATCTTGATACTACTTTCTTGGAAAATGAAGAGTATGATTCTTGTGTGTAGGCATATGTATATGATGGGGAAATAAATGTTAGTCCATACACCCATACTAGGAGTGTATGGGCTAGAACCTGGGTCTTTGCACATTATAATATGTACTTAATGAGTTGTGCCACCTCCATCCCCCACTACTAAGACTTTTAAAACAACAGAAATCAACCGAGAATGAAAGCCCCACTACTATTTTACGCAGTTATGTTCTTCTGTATAGGTTCATATGAACTCACTTGTCTAAAACTCATAAAATAGTCCATGTTCAGTGGGGAAGCGATTACAGAAGCCAGATCGTCTACCTTTTGCATTCCACAATGACCTTGGGTCCACACTCCCTGAGGGTTAGGGAATGGGAAGGCTATCAAGGGAGGGGATGGAATATGGAGTTCTGGTGGTGGGAATTGTGTGGAGTTGTACCCCTCTTATCCTATGATTTTTGTCAGTGTTTCCTTTTAATAAATTTTAAAAAAGGAAAAAATTGTCCATTTATGATTTGTGAATCTCATTGTTTATGAATTTTATCTGAAATACTAGTTTTGAAATCTAGACATGACATATGCCTGATGAATTTTTTAGTGGCAAAGTATGCTAATATCTGCTGCCTTTTTTTTTTTTAATGCATCATAGTTGAAAGAAGGATAAATGATCCTGGAACATGATGGCAAAGGACCTAGTGGGGGTTGTATTGTTATGTGGAAAACAGAAATGTTATGCATGCACAAACTATTGTATTTACTGTTGACTGTAAAACATTGATTCTCCAGTGAAGAAATAAAAAGGGGGCAACTATATGTGTAAATATAGATAGTTACAGAAATAAAAAAAGAAGGGTGGACTACAGATGAAGAAAACAGTAAATGCTAATGGTAGAGTCTAGGTTACTTAAGTGTTTACTATAAGATATTTTAGCTATTTTATATGTGTGAAAATTTCTGCAGTGATATTTGGAAATTATTTAGATATATTTTTTCATACTTTTTTTTTTTTGGTCTTTGCTGCCCTTTCATGAGCTACAAGTCAGAATTTTTGTTAAATTGACTCATTGCAGCCTTGTCACAATGCAAATTCCTCTAGTATAGAATTTATGTAATGTAATTACCATCTATGGGTATTTATGTCATATGAACTTTTGTTAGAGTGAAATCTGCCTGTAAGTGGATCCTGTGGCATGAGCCCTAGAGATGATAATAAAACAAACCTCAGAAACCAGAGATCAGTGCCTGGATTCATCGTTAATTAGCTTTGTAACCTTGGGAAAATGCCTCAGAGATTCTAAGCCTCTTCTTCATCTACAGATTTAAAGCATTTTTCAGAGTATTAGATATCTTTCCTCAATAGTCATAACTCAAAGATGTATTCCCTAAAACAGATAATCGGGAAATAGACACATCTTTCTATTATATTTTTGTTTGTATTGTTTGATATGTTTTCGCATTAAGCCAGAATTCTTATGTGCAGAATTGTAATGGGATTCTTTGATGTTAAAAAAATGTTCTCCTAAATAGGCACAATGCTACAACTATCACTCTATTAATATTGTTACTGGTATTCACTAGTGTACTAGTAAATGTTGAGCACTAGCCTCTCAAAAATAGTAGCAAGGGAGGAAGGAAGAAAAAAGAAAAAGTCAAGGTGAGGGAAAGGCAAAAATGATAAGCAAAAAGGAGAAGCTCTCACTGGTAACAGTTGGCAACTTCTGTGAAATAAGTACTCCCATCATGCCCAACTCAAGCTACCAGCATGATGCCACAGAACATGCAACTGGGAAGAGATGTGTCAATAGGCTGCTACTGACTGTCCTAGTAGGCTTGTTATACTCTATTTCTGACTCATTGGGAGAATGTCCCAGCTCAAGTACTGCTTATGTGACCAATTAAAATATAGGTATGTGGTTTTAAGGGAAAAGTTACCTAGAATGTCAAAGTTACTTTTAAATTGTACTATGTTTTCTTCCCCAAGAATGAAGCTTTCTTTTTTTTTTTTCCTAGCTAATTTTGACTTAGAGAAAAACATATGACCCTCTCTAGTATATTTATAAGTTCTATATTTCAAAGGAAAGTTTGAAATTGTGGTGGTCATTGTGAGTTTGTGCTATGTGGTTATTTACTGATCTGACCTAGTGTGGAATTAAAAGAAGTCTTCTCTTTTGTTTTTAGGCATTTTTGTTGCCTTCCTGTGATATAGCTGTAACAAGAAAAGTAGTTCAAGTATATAGAAAGTGGATCCTTCAGGACAAGCCTATGTTCATGGAAGAACCAGATAAAAAGGATATTCCACAAGAAGACACTGAAAAATTAGGATTTTCAGAGACTGATAAAGTGGTAATAATTGATCCTTTTGCTATTTTAGTTAGGGGTATGGATATTTTGGCGAATGAGGAAATGAGGGCCACACAACTTTATAGCTTTTTTTTTCACCATTGCGTGACACTTGTTTAATTGAAAATGTCATTGCCTTATTGTTGACTAATTTTAATAAATAGCCTTTGGGAAACTAAATTTAGAATGTTTTATCAGGCCTTTCTTATACCTATACCAGAAGCTAATAGGATGTTGCATATTTGAAAAGACTAACTTAAAAACCAGTGATATATTCCCTGGGAACCTCACTTGTAAGACTAGATGGTGTCCTTGAAGAGTGGATGTTGTTAGAATAGACCTCTAAGTCTGTATTAGATAAAACTAGAGGTAGATAAATTTTTTAAAAAAAAGACTTAGTTGTTCATTTCTAGACACTTATATGTATGTTTCTAGTGTGCTATTTTAAAATTTCTCTGATAAATTATTTCTAAAAGTAAATGTTTGTGGTA